>NW_028258147.1:20165000-20307500 GCF_053883595.1 Heterocephalus glaber
GGAAAGGATTAGGGTAAAGATGATTATTCTATCAAAATAAGAAAGTAAAAAGTGAGTCAGTATAGTGCAATCTAGAGAAATAGATATTCCAGGCAAAGAGAACACCTTTGGATGGTTTTGATCAGCAGAGCAACTTGATCTAAGTTCTGTTCTAAAAAAATGAGTCTAATTTCAGTCTAGATGAGACAGTAGGTACAAAAGTAACCACTGAGATGGCTGGATGTTCTCCTGATCTTGACTAGACTTTAAAGATTTTTTTCCTACTACACTCAGCCTCCTGTTACTTAGAGATTTTAATTTAGAAAACATGTAACTATAAATGTCTTCTCTGTCTATTTGAGATATAAATCCTCTCCCAGCCTCTTGCCAACTTTACAACCCAGAAATGCCTTTCTCAAGGACCTGGGAAGTGTAATCATTAAGAAGCATTGTGTCTGTGTTTTCTGGTCTCTGTGCAAGAGTAGGAGTCTAACTTGCATTAATTAGCAAACACAGCCAACCTGGTCATAGGGACAGCCTGAATTACTGAGTTCTCCTGCCCTTCTCCACCAGCTCACCCAGCGCTTGAAAACTCATCTGCTTTTTGTTTCAACAGTGAATTTCAATTTCTCTTTCCCATTGCAATAGTTTTGAATAAAGATTTATTTGTCTTGGTATTGCTGAATGGAGCTTTTTTTTCTTTTTATAGTGCAAGCTGTAAGATATATTGGGAGGCTAGTGCAGTTGTTTGGATGGGGGAAGATGAAAGTTCAGACTTGGGCAACCAGTTGTTTATATATACTTTAGAGCCAGACTGATAGGTTTATCTGCCAGAAGAAATATGCAGTATAAGAGAAAGAAAGGAGCTGTGTCTGCACTGGAAGAAGGGATTGTCAAGTATTTGCCTAAATGCTTCATTTCTGAATCTGGCTTGAGTTCTTGCACATTTAAAAGAAAACATTTAAATTGTTGTATTGTCAAAACCAGCAATTTCTCCTTATATCACATTTAGGTCCAAGAACCATTTTACTTAATTAGTTTTTACTGTGAATTACATAATACATTCAAAATAATATATAAAATATATTCCTCTGTTTTAAATAATAAATCACAAGTTTCTCACAATTGCACAAAATAAAAAAGTGATCAATAAATTTGAAGGCTGATTGTGCCCTTCCCCATCATCTCTCCCTCCTTTCCTATAGAGGTAATCAGGACCTTGGATTTTGTGTTGATCCTCTCTTTGCTTTATTCTTAAAGTCCTTTTTGGGACGTAGTTGATGGATGATTTTGTATGGACTCAAATCAAGTTTTTAGAACAAAGGTATTATTTTACTATTTTTATGTATGTTAAAACATCATGTGGTGTATCTTAATTATATGTAATTTTTGTAAGAATAAAAATTGAATAGAATTTTTAAAATGCTCTTATTCTGCCCACTCCCAGGAGTGTCAGCTGACAAAACTTCACATCTGTGTCCCTCTGTAGGAAGCACTGGGCCTGGTGAGGGAGGCAGGCATGGGGCTATGCCACAAGACAGCGTGTACCCATGGAACCAGGGAAAATTTATGGATCTGGATGCTAAGGATAATCATGTGGGGTAGAATACAAAGTTGGATTTTATCACCATAAGAGCACCCATTTGCATTATACAAAATAGCATCTCAGCAAGGAACTCAAGAAAATAAATGGATCTACGACTTCTTTGAAACCCTAGAATAAATGATGGCCTAGCCTAAGTGAGGAAGAGCTGCCAGAAATTTCATGACAGAGGGTAGACAAAGAAGTCAGAGAATCATGGAAAAGGGCAGCCTTTGTAACCTGGACCTGTCAACTGTGTTTCAAAGGTCATAACAATCTATTGAGGAAAACAATAAGGAATGTGCTTGTGAAAGGATTTATGGATTTGGTGAGAAGTTTTGGTGGTTGAACTCCAGAACTACTGCTACAGAACTGGCCTCCCTGACTTCAGTGAAATGAAGGATACTTAACCATCAGTAGCAAGCTGGGTACAATTATTGTAATACAAAGCAAGGTTGGAGTAGTAACCCAACCATGTGGCTTTCAAAGAGCACAGTACCACTAGAGGTGATGTTAATGAACAGGGAACAAAGATGCTCAATTTATGTAAACAGAAGAGATGACTGATCAGGAGGTTGAAAATCTGCTTCAGTAAAAAAGTACAATTTTCAGACTTGAGCAATGTCTCAAGCTCAGAATCTCCTGACTGAAGAAGCTAAGTCTCCAGGAAAAAGAATCCTGCAACCTCATGTCAAATATGTATGGACCCCCTCACCCTTTCTTCCAGAAGGGATCTAAGAATGTTTACTTAGGTAATCACATGCTGAGGAAATCAGCAGACAAGACAGTTTTAGGACTGGTGGCTAAAGTCTGAAGTGTCATCAACTGACACTCTTGGCAGACATTGAAGTTCAAGGACTTGAGGCATCATAAGGAGTCCCTTGCTGCAATTGGGTCTTATGTAAGGCAGGCAGCAAATGAAGTACTGGACTTCATCAGGTTGATATTGGGTCTACTAGGTGCATAAATCCACTCCATGTTTATTTATCAATTCTCCAAGCATATCACTGGCATGGAGGTACTTAAAAGTTTTCAGAGCTCTCATTTTGGGTACTTGGATTTTGCTTTGGTTTAGAAATATCATTGATAGGCCAGGCACAAGCTTTTATATGATACATTATTGGCAAGGATAGTAAAATCAAAAGCAAATTCCATTATAGGTGGACTGACAAAGATTGTCACCACTTACTAAGATATCATCATAGATCATTTAATTCACAATTCTGATTTACAAGAACCAGTTGACTTATGGCTGGTGAAATGGACTACTTAAAATTCCAATATAGCTTCTATATCATGTGGCATTTTGTAGCCCTAATTGCAGCTACTGCATGTGGTAGGTTTGCTAGAGCAACCATCTCAGATATGTGGTTTGTAGTAATGGACTTGGTGAATGTGTTATCACCATCAAGAAAGAGGCCTAGAAATAATTCACATTTATTTGGTATAAACACTAGTACCTGTTTTAGTCTGCTTATTTTGCCATAACACAATACTTGAAATTGGGTGGCTTACATAACAGATATTTATTTCCTCACAGTTCTGGAAGCTGGAAAAAGTGAAGCTTTTCTTCCTGCACTGTGCAGGGCCACTTTCCCAATGTACCATCACATGAACTTTCCTCCCAGTGACTCCTCCGCTTCTTGTTAGGCTTATCGGAATAGATCTAACCCTTATGTGTTACCTTTATTACCACATTGAAGACTCTCACTCCTCATACAGCCACTTTGGGGATTAGGGCTTTGAGGGGATACAATTTTTAGCCCATAAGAGTATCCATTTCCACTCTTGCCCCAAGGCTATGTTTGCACTTATATGGTCTGAGATAAAATTATCTAAGGGATAATTATAATTTTATAAATTTTATAAAATTTATAAAAAGGGATATAAACTGTCTTCATATTCTATAGAGCACCACATTTATTCACTGCATCAAGAGCATGGTACTAATTAGACCTGATGATCAAGTGGCAAGTCCACCAAAAATAGATAAGTATATGAGACCATATGTTAAAGAGCTGGCTGTAGCCATTCCACAATGTGTATTTATGTCAAAACATCATGTTGTACACAACAAGTATATACAATTTTTATTTGTCAACTAAAAAGCCTAGAAACAAAAAGAGGTTCAAGTGTATTGGAGTCCCATGATAAGACACACATGTTCTCAAAGTTGGGAAATTAACTCTATAAAGGAGCTCATCACAATGTGAGGTCTTTAGGAGTCTATAGTAGAGGATGTGACAGGATTTCCCCTTTAATAAAGGACAAATTATTTCATTTTGCAATTGGATTGCTAAAAAGGAAGCACCATTACTGATAAACTTCCTTAGATGCTAAAGGCGTATAATTTCACACTTGGCTATATTGTTCTTCTCTATGTGCTAAATGACACAAAACTGTCTATCTTCCCTAGAACAAATATTTAATATATATTTAAATTTAAAATATTAAATATGGTTGTGGGGCAGGTACCCCTGAAGCTTGCACTACATAACCTTTATGTTATTAGAGATACCTCTGATGGGAAAAGTTAACATATTGATTTTATGGCAAAATTGAATAGGAGAATCCTAATCGATACCCTTAGGATCTAGAGCAATGACATAATATCTGCATCAGAAAATTCTAAATCATTTAAAGAGAATCTCCCAGAATGTTACTGGGCTCCAAAAAGATGAGGAATTTGTCCATAGGATATCAAATGAACATGCAGCCAGAACTATACATCATGTATTGGAGTTGTGTCAGATCTGCAGAGTCTTAAGGGCCAGCAGCCATCTATTTTAAGTTGGAAGTGATACAGTAGGCACTGTATACAAGCAGGGCCAAAGTACACAAGTAAGCACAAAGATGTGGGCTAAACAACTATGAAAACACAATTACTTGCTGGCTGAAATTAATGTGTTACCCAATGCTGGCACAATGTACTCAAGAATGCAGTCACCATGAAAGTAGGTATGCCGGATAAGTTTGAGGCCAACAGTATGAATTCATACTGATTCTGATCTAATTTCTCCTGCTATTCCTAGCCTACCTGCAGGAACAAATTTTAAAACTGAGTCTCTGACATACCACCTTCCCTCAAGGAAGTCAATTAGTTACTTGATGGCAACTTAATTCTAATGAAACACTTCCATCTTGGAAGGGGCAGTGATTTATTTAGATAAAATTGATATATGTTTGGCACATGGATTTACTTTTTGCATAAGGAACACCTCAATAAACAACCATTTTCAGCGTTGGATTTGCTGATATACTCCTCATAGCAACTCTTGGACCTACTTAACACCAAGGAACTATGTAATAGTAGGCACATAACTCCATGATCCAGTGGTCCTGTTATATACAGACAACCTCATAGAATGATGGCACTACTTTTGAAGTGATAGCTAAAGTAATGTTCTTTGGTGGGATATATGTTTCTATAGAGTATTGTAATATTTGTTCAGCTTGAACAGCAGCAATAATCTTGAGTTTTGGTTGATGAGCAAATAAAGGTAAATCAATACGCTTCACCCAGCACCAAGTTGATGTTGCTTTTAGAAAGGATAAAAGCAGTCAGTGTAGCATGTATAGTAACATTGTAGTAGAGAGTCTATGACTTTCAGAAGTTACTTCCTATATTCCAAACACTTTGTCCTAGAGGAATGTGTGGTCACAGGTAATGTGGCTAAATACGTGTGGATCACCTTAATTAATGATAGATATCCAATTTCGATTCCAAGCTGAATGGCTCCAAAATTCTGTAATCCCCTAAGGTATATGTGATTTGTTCTGCGTGTGAATCTTGAGCAATCTTTATGACCACATGCTTGACTAAGTGCATTGGAACTTTATTTACCTTGGATCTTGTATACTTTTATACAATCTTTTTCTTAGTGTTGTAAAAGATTCGAACAAAGATCAACCTCCCTATTGTTGATGCTGAAAAAAACATTATAGTCCCATTGTTCACCCTGTCCCTCCAACACAGACATATCAGTAGAATTATTAGGTCATGAAGTATGAATTTTTGTCTTTTTTCTTTTTGCAATGTTGAATGGTTCTCATGTATGCTAGGGAAGGTCTCTACCTCTCAGCTACATCTCCAGCACTACCAAACTTCCAAAATGATTGTACCAATTTGCAATCACACAGCCAGTGTAACTTTTTTTGCCTTAGATTGTTGCCAGCTTCAGGATTATCAGAGGTCTTAATTTAGCCAAGTATATGTGTATTCAATTATGTATAGCTTATTTTAGTTGGAAATTCCAATATCTTATCAGTAATGAAATTGATCAGCTTTCATGTATTGATGCATCATTATTTCCTCAATGTGAAGTGCCTATACATATTTTTGCTTATGTATATAATTATTTGTTATTTTCTTATTAATTTTAGGCATTATTTTCTACAAATGTTAATGCTTTAGTAATATGTACTACAAAAAAATTTAACCGGTTTGTCACTTGTTTTCCTCTCTTAATGGTGTTTATTTTAAATTCTAGGGGATTTATTTGTTTTTTGGTTTTTTTTTTTGGTACTGGGGATCAAACTTGGGACCTTGTGCTTGCAAGGCAGGCACTGGAACCACTGAGCTAAATCCCCGGCAAATTCTAAGGGATTTAAATTTTTACTTTGTGGTTTGTGCTTTTGGGCTCATGTATAATAAATTCTTCCTTACCCTGGAGACATAAAAAAAAATTCTCCTGTGAATTTATAGAAAATTTTAATCTACTTAGAATTAATTTTTATATTTTGATGTCTATTTGAGGTAATACTACACATGTGTGCATGCGTGCATACACACAGGCATACACATATACACATAGATCTTCAAACAATTTTGTAACTAGTCCAGCCTTTCAACACTGCTATGCAATATTTATTACATTGTGCCAAATATGTTTTATGTATAGGAGGATTCATTGATGGCATTTGAGATATAATATAATTTCAATTTTTAAAATGTTAAATCTAGAGTTACCTTTTAAAAACATTTCCAATCTTAAAACAACTTCCATTTTTCATTGAACCCAAAATGATCATATTACTTTTTGTGTACATTGCTTAATTCAATTTGGTAATACTTTTCTAGAAATTTTGGACTTCTATTTATGAATATATAAGCCTAAAGCTTTCCTAACTTGGATTGTCCTTGTTTGGCTTAAATATCCAGGTTATACAATCATCATAAAGAGGGAGGAGTTAGGAAAATAGCTGTGAAAGGCTGCTTGCCTATCATCTGTGAGGCCGTAGGTTCAATCCCCTGCACTGGAAAAAAAAAAAGAGATAGGATAATGTTTCCCAATTTTTTATTGGGTATGTAGAAATTGGGAAATATCTATTCTCTGTGTCTATGTATACATATGATATATCTAAGTACTTATGTATGCATGTTAGAGGGATGGAGAAAGGGAAATTTTAAACTATTAATTTAACATGTTTAAAGTATTTATTTCCAGATTATTAAAGGTTTCTTTTTCTTACTTAATATGTCAAGTTTTACTTTTGACAAAATTTATCTACTCCATTTGTTTTCATGTTTTTTGAGATAAGTTTGTATAACATCTTAATATCTTTTAATTCTTGTATTTTCTGTATGATATAATTTTGCAGATCTCACATTTTTAATCAAAGTTCCCCAATCATCATTTTATTTCATTAAATTTGTGATCAAATATTTTAATTGAATTAACAATATTTTAAAAAATAAACTTAGGAATAAGAATAAAATTGGGCCGGGGATTTAACTCAATGGTTCTACCACCTGCCTCCCAAATGCAAGGTCCAGAGTTCAATCCCCGGTACTTCCCCCAAAAGAATAAAATTTATTCATTAATAATGTATAACTTTATTAAATCTATACTTTCTTCAAAGACATGCCACACATCTGGAATATAAAAATTTTAAAATAAAATGGAAAATTTTCAGAACAATGTTACTAGGTGATCATTCATGTTACTATTAAAAGGAGAATTCTGAAGTTTCAGTGACTTTTATAAATATATATATTAGAGAACAAATACAAACAAGTTTGTGCAAGAAGTTACACGTATCTCAGAACTTTTTAAAGAGCCTTTATATTTTCCTTTTCTCATACAAGCCACAGCCAAATTTCTGTGAGCCTAAACTTAAACATTTGCCAGTCTACTGGAGTCCCAGAAGATATCCATTTTGAGATACAAATGAGATCTTAGAAAACTTCTGATATATTCTTTAAATGTCAATTACTTGTAGTAAGCCAATTTTATTTTAATTCTTTGTGGAATAGAAACAAATAAAATACTTTAAAGAAATGTTGGTACATGCGTTTTTAACAGCAGAGGGAATATTAAATGGAATAGTTAAAGATTAGATGTTTCTTCATTTCTCGATGTCTTATAGAGATGGCTTATTTATCAGTCAATGAAGTAGAATAAATCCAAACTGCTGTTTTGAGATTATTTTCAAAAAGCAAACACTGAAGATTTTAGAAACTCAAGAGTATCAATGCATTATGAAAGAAATTGTGTTAGTAGCTTATAAATAGGAATTCTTAGTTATGCTACATGGTTTATCTTATATGAAAAATCTCAAATTTAAATAAAGAGCAAAATAAAAGATAAGAAATAGGAAACAGGGAGATAGGTATTTTGCAAAAGCAAAGGGGACCAAGAGATGGAGGATTTGGGAAATGAGGGAGGGAGGGGATGAAGAAAGAATTAAGATGTGTTATTTACATGTCCCTACTCCACATGAGGAAAGCAATCATTATGTACTGCCAACAGGTACTAACAACAACAGCAACAACAACAACAAACTAAAAGTAAGAATATGTAAAATACTAGGTACATTTTTTAGTATAAGTATTTAACTTTTAGAAGATAGCAAGTCAATGCATTTTGGAACAGGTCCTTATTTTAAAAATATATTTTCTAGAGGAAAATGGATTTGAAAACTGTTAATTGGATATATTGATAATTGACTTAATATTTACACCTAGTAAATTATAACACAAGGTACTGACAAAAGCTGTACCTACACATATACAACTGGTCAATCTCATAAATTTCCATTAATGCATAATCTATAATCCCATTCATCTATATGTTACAACTAGAGTAAACTTGTTCAGTGATTTCTCTTAGTTTTAAAAACTCAACTTTGCATATTCACTTTGTAAGTTCCTGAATTGTTAACACTAAGAGTGTATCAAAGTCTAATTCTTTATTTATTATTGATTCTTTTTTATTTTTATAAGAAAATATGAAGGAAAATATCTCTCACCATGCACTAAACTAAAATAGAAATGGATTAAGGATCTAAATATTAAAATCGAAATGCTGAATCACCTGGAACAGAGGTTAGGTAGAACTCCTGAAGACATTGGTGTAGGAAAAGATTTTATGAACAAAACCTCAGTTGCCCGTGAACTAGCATAAACAATCAACAAGTGGGATCTCTTCTTATTGAAAAGCTTCTGCACAGCAAGAGAAACCACCAGCAGTGTGAAGAGACAACCCACAATGTGGAAAAACGTCTTCACCTGCTAATCCTCAGACAAAGGTCTACTATCTCGAATCTATAAAGAACTTAAAAAGATCAGACCTCCAAAATTTAAAGACCCAATCCAAAAATGGGCATCTGAAATGAACAGGCATTTCTGAAACCAAGAAGTAGAAATAGCAAATAAACATATGAAAAAGTGTTCAACATCACTGGTCATTTGAGAGATGCAAATGAAAACAATGCTGAGACTCCACCTCACTCCAGAAAGAATGGCTGCTATCATGAAATCAACCAGTAACCAATGCTGGCGGGGCTGTGGGGAAAGAGGAACCCTGCTCCACTGCTGGTGGGAGTATAGACTGGTGCAACCACTGTGGAAATCAGTATAAAGATACTTCAAAGAACTAGGACTGGAAGTCCCTTTTGACCCAGCTATTCCCCTGCTGGGTATCTTCCCCAAAGAATTAAAAGGATCATACCACAGTGATATATGTGCACCTGTGTTCATAGCAGCACAATTTGTAATAGCTAAAACTTGAAAGCAACCCAAATGCCTATCAACTGGAGACTGGATAAAGAAAATGTGGGTTTTTTTCTAAAACGGAGAACTACTCAGCCACAAAAAATGAAAAATTAGAGACATTTATAGCTAAATGGATGCACATTGAGGCCATACTCTTAAGTGAAATAAACAGGACACATGTAAATACTGAATAGTTTCTCTAGTGTGAGAAACTAAAAGTGTAAATAAGGACTAAAAGGTATAATAGATAAGGTGAAATAGGAAGAAAAGGGGCAAAGGGGAAGGGGAAGTGGGAGGGGTAAGGTAAAGGAAAGAAGGGAATGGAATTAATATGAGAAAATGAAAAAAGGGAAACAAAGTCTTTGAAAATAGGGAGAGATGGAGGGGTTGAAGGGAGGGCAGGGTAAGGGGGAAAAATAAGAACCAAGAGAGATTATGTAAAGGTGCAAATTTCCAATGATGAATGTAATTATATTGTATACCTAAATTGTACTAATAAAATAAAAATTTAAAAAAAGAAAATATGGAGGAGTGTCCAGAGAATGGGCAGCAGGAGTGTGGGGGAAGATGGGGACCACGCACAATCAGTTAGCTGTGGATAGAGTCATGTGTAGAAAGGCACCATGAATACAATTTGTTCATACATGTAACTTATTTATTGCATACCTGGTAGAAGCTAGGCATTGTGCTAGGTCTAGTGTTAACAAAGAACTAAGGCAAACATTATTTTGGTGTATAAGCCTAATAAAAGAGTATTATTTGATGATCGTACATCAAACAAACACAAACATACAAACTACAGAGGTAAGAGCTCAGTTTCAGGATCTTGATACTAGTAAAATATACACAAAGTAATCTTACCCAGACTTGAGAGTCAGGGAATGGTCCCCTAATGACATTAAACTTGAGCTAAGATGAATAAGAACAGATACACAAGGTAAACTCCTTCCATGAAGAGAAGAAAGTCTGTGGAAAGATTCTGTGATATGTGGACACTGAAGGGAGGCTAAGGCTAGAACAGGGTGCACATGGAGAGTGACTCAGACATGGCTTGTAGGTCAGACAGGAAGTCTACCACACAGGGCCTTGTGAGCCATGTGAATGATTTTCTTCCTAAAAGTAGGAAGCCAGCAGGGACTTTGATTAGATCTTCATGTACATTAATTAATGTATAGGCCAGGTTGCTATAACAATAAAGGTTAGTGCAATTATCAAACATGGCTAAAGTTTATTTCTCTGCCATATATAATGTTTAAGGCAGATAGGTAGGTGGGCTCTAAGGAACCAACAATTGACCAAAGCTAGTGACTCAAATACTACCCCCTTTCCTCCATATTCCTATTTCCAGGGGATAGGAAAGGGAGAAGAGAATGTTACAGGCAAAGCATTTTGTTCTTAATAAGATGCACAGACACTTCCACTCACATTGTACTGACTGGAACTAAATCATATGAGTAATATGTTGACTTAGAGTGGAGGTAGCTTTCCTTTCAAACTGTCCAATGACTGTTATATAAGCATTTACCTAAATACAGGTAGGAGGGTAGAATGTATAATAAGCATTTAAAACATGTTCTGAAGCATAGTTTAAAAGTGGATGATATAAATGTGAGTTAATCAGCAAATAGCAACAGTCAGGTGTTGACAAGTTTCAGTAATTTACAGTACTTCTTCTGAAGAAAGCCTTCACTGTCAAATGTGATTTGACTAAAGTTCAGTTATCATTTTTATACACAACTTCGAAAATGTGTGCACCCAAACTGACATATCTATGAAAACTTGACATAGAAAAAATTATCAATAAGACAGCTACAAAACAGGATTTGGGATAGGAATATAGAAAAGGAGTTGAAGTTTCGTATTAATATGACTGAAAGGTATTTTGGTTCCAGCGAAAGCTAACTTAGGTGAAAAGATAATGAGCTCAATTCACTTACTAAATTCACTAAACAATTACTAAGTCTCAGTGTTGGTGAACTGCTGGAAACAAAGATAAAGCACAAAAAAATGGAAAGATAATTGAGTAATTAATCATAATGGTGAATAGTTATGAGATATAGTAATGGTACGTATACAATGGCTACACAAAATAGAGAATAATACACTATATTAAAAGAACAAGTTATGCTGCAAGAAAGAAAAGATGGTTAATTTGGGTTGTGAAATATGAATTTCAATTTGCTCAATGGACAACAAGAAAATATTTAAACCAAGAGAACTACATATAGTAATTTGCAAAGGTTAGAGATATATAATACCATTCATTCATTCTTCATTTATTCATTCAGTAAATATTTATTGCACATCTACTATGGACTAGGAACTTTTTTACCCTCCAGAGATGTAGTGAGAAATATGGTTTAAAAAAGTCTATCTTCATAGAGCTAATTATATAATAGGGAAGAAACAGAATAGACAAATAAGCCAATAAAATAATATGTCAAATGAGAAGTGTTAGGGAGAGAAAGGAAATACAAAGAAAGAAGAGAATAAATACTGCAGGTGGAAAAACAAATTGTGGCAGTTTTAAGGAGGACATTTGAAGTAGGTATAACTAATAAGGTGATGTTAGAGTAGTTATATGAAGGTAGGAAGGAAGGAAGCCATACATTAGGGAGTGTAGATTTGTATGGTGGTAGGAATACTAGAAGAAAGAACAGTAATTACAATATTTCTGAGGCAAAATAATTTTTAAATAAATATTGTTATTTAGGCTGTATATATTTATGGTGTACAGTGTGATTATTCAATACATGTAAACCATGTGTAACAATGAAATCAGGGTAGTTAGCATTTCCATTCTATTAAACATTAAACATTTTGATTAACACCTGATAGATACCTTTTCATGTTTATGGGATATAGTATAGTATTTCAATATATGTGTACAATGAGTACTGATCAAATCAAGGTAATTAGCATTTTATTTCCTGATCATTTCTTCGTGTTTGGAGGCTGTGAGTTCCTCTGTTCTAGTTATTCATAAAATATATAATAGGTTGTTGGGTACTAAAGTCATGGCACTGTGCTGTAGGACACTAGGGTTTACTTCTTGTATGTGTGATTTGGGATCTGTTGCTGTATCCAGCCTGTCTTTACCCTTCTTCCCCCCTTTTCTAGCTTCTAGAATTACTACATTGAGATGAACATTTTTGGCTTCCAAATGTAGGGAACCTGTAGTGTTTAGGCAACACTGTGTCTGACAATTTCAATTAACATAGTGTCCTTCAGTTCCATCCATTTTAGTACAAATAATTTTGTTCATATTTTAGTTGTTGAATAACATTCCATTGTGTATATACACCACAATTTATTTGTCCTTCAGTGGGCACCTGTGATGATTCTATGTCTTAGCTATTATGACTAGGGATCCAATAAGCATGGGAGTACAGGTGTCTCTTTGATGTGCTGATTTTATTTTCCTAGGATACATATCCAGAAGTAGGATAGCTGGAATATAGGGTAGATCCATTTTCAGCTTTCTTGGGGGATTTTCCATACTGTTTTCTATAATGGCTATACTAATTTACATCCTCACCAACAGTGTCTGAGAGTTCTTTTTCTCTAAGCCTAAGCCAGTGCTTGTTATTTTTTTCTTTTTTTAATAGCTTTTGTAACTAACGGAAGATAATACCTTACTATAGATTTGATTTGCATTTTCCTTATGGCCATATATATATATACACACACACGTACACATATATATATTATATATAATATAATATATTTGTTGGTCATTTGAATTTCTTCTTTTGAGAAATGTCTATTTAAATCATTTGTCCATTTTAACTGGATTATTTGTGTTTGTTGAGCCTTTTGAGTTCTTTATGTATCCCAGATATTAATCTTTGGACACATGAATAGTTGACAAATATTTTCTCTCATTTGGCAGGTTGTTTCTTTGCTCTTTTGATACATTCTTTTACTGTTCAAAAGCTTTGTGTAATATAATTTCATTTGTCTATTTTTGCTTTTGTTACTTGTGCTTCTGGTATCTTACTCCTAAAATTATTGCTGATGCTGGGTTTGAATTTTTTCCTCTGTTTTCTTTAAGTAGTTTCATAATTTTCCCCCCAAAACTGAGGATTGAACTCTGGGCCCTTGCACTGAGTTATATAACCCCAGCCATTTTTATTACATATTTTATATTTTCAGACAGCATCTCATTAAGTTACTAAATCGCCTAAGCTGAGCTCAAACTTGCAATCCTCCTGCCTGAGCCTACCAGAGTGCATCTGGTTTAGTTTCACAGTTTTAGGTTTTTACATTTAATTCGTTTAGCTGTTTTTAGTTGAGTTTTGTATATGGTGGCTGAGAGAAGGATCAGGTTTTAATCTTCTCCACAAGAATTTACAGGATTTTTCCTGTCCTTTCCTTAAAGTATACTTTTGATATCTTTGTCAAGAATCAGTTGACTATAGAGGGAGTGAATTTACTTTTGGGATTCCTACTCTCCATTCCAAAGTCTTTGTGTCTGGGTCAGTTTTAGGGCCATGTGTTTTGCTTGCTATAGCCCTATAGTATGCCTCAAGGTCAGGTTTTACGACTCCTCCAGTTTCATTTTTTTGTTAAGATTGTTTTGCTTTTTTACTCATTTAAAAATTTTTTTTATGATTGCTTTTTCTTTAGATTGTGTAAACATTTTAATATTAATATCAACCATTAAGTGAAAAGTCACAAGAAATTAGTGCTCTTATGCAAAATAAGAAAATGTACTCAATAGCAAAAATCTAGTAAGTTTATGAGCTCAGTGACAGTTAATGACAGATTAATTCTGCCTTTATCCGCCAGATAATTGACGCTTAACTGTAAGCATACTGCAAATGCATCCAAACACAGGCTAAAATTATATCTTTTACAAAAACTTCAAAAAGTCCTTCAATCTGTTATCATATTTACCTTTTACAGATGAAAGGGGATGCAAATGTAAAATGTGAGGCAGGCTTGTGAAGATATGATGATATGTCCTCATTCACCTTATTCACTAGATCTTGCACTGTGTGAGTTCTGGCTCTATGCAAAGTCAAAATGAGCATGAAATGTAAATATTTTGTGTCAATTCAGGACACTGAGGCAGCCATAACAGCTCACCTAAAGATGCGAAAGAGGACTCCCAGAACTGCTTCAGAAAGTGTCAAGAATGATGGGATAAGTGTACTTGATACAAGGGGGAGCATTTTAAGGGAGTTAAGGGCATTGTGTCTTTTACTGTAACACTTTATTAAAGCATTTACTATATTTCGTGGACGTCCACTGCAGAAATTCCAATTAGGATTATTTGTTGGATCTGAAATTTGGATTGCTGAGTAGGGAGTTGGAAGAAACCACACTGACAGCCATACACTCCAGTAGTAGGACAAAAATTCTGAGATGCTTTTTAATCATATGGAAATATTGACACCAGTGTTTTCAGCAGAAGTATAGAATATGTTCATTGTAATTGTGAAGTTTAGCCTGTATTAACTTTCTGTTTCCAGGTATATTTGTATATAATATAAAAAATTATACTAAGATGAATTAAAGGCTTGGAAATGATTTTCTAAGATGAAGGCACAATACTAAAGGCTTTAATTACTGAAAATATCACGTTGAGATGCAAACAGGGCTGAGATCCCAAAGCACTGAACCATTTAGTCTGCTTTAAACATGTTAGAATCTTAAACTGTGTGAGAGAAATTTTAAACCTTGATGATATTTAAAATTTTGCCAATGTTTGGCATAGTATTAGTGAAAAAAGCAAAAGAACGATAATTCTTCATTAAAAATTATCTTGAATATCAAATATTAAAATATTCTATTATAATTAAACTAATGGGAAAGACTGTGTGATAAAAGAATACTTTAAAATATAAATTAAAATCACATCCATACATTTTACTTCATAGAAGTGATTATTCTATCAATAATAAGTCTCTAGTCTTTAAAGCACTGCTGATTAATTCTCAGTTTAGTGGATCCAGAGGCATGCAGAAAATGTACATCCTGGGAACTCATCAATCAGCCCAGTCACGTGATCAAGAGGCTCATTTAATTAACAATCCCACTTCATATCCATATAGCATTTTATGAATCTGATATCCTTAAATTTGGCAGACATACTTTATCTGCAACAAAGAAAACAATCAGAATCTGGAATAAGATTTTAATGTGGAATGCTTTAATATAGATCAGAGACACCCATCACTTTTTTCAGAAAAAAGAGAAATGTGATTATCAAGCTTAAGTGTGCTGTATATTAAATGAAAATTCTGATCATAAAGAAAGGTAATATCTACTCAAAAGTATAATTTCTGTACTTTGAAAATCATCTCAGCAAGAATTATCTTCCCCTATCAAATTGTAGCACTTGTCAAAATCAACTGTAAAGCATTTCAAGTGCTCTTCTGAATCAACAAAACAGATGTATAGCGATGCGAGGTTGCAAGAAGGAAATAACAGTGAACCAGAGGCCCATCAGTGCCTGTAATCTCTTGAACCCATACTTAACACAGTAGACGCGGCAGGTCTTAGAGATCCGACTCGTAAAAGGGAAATACAAAGCTGATTCTTAATAATATGTAAAAATATGTGAAAATTATTTTCTTTCTGCTTTGCTGCTACACATTTGTCCTTTCTTTATATTCCTAAATAGATCAAAGATATGTAGAATGGTGTTCCTTTTTATCTATTTGTAATTACAAGAACATATGATGCAGTTTGAGAAATTAGAAGTTAAAGCTATAGAAGACAAAGGGGAATAATTATTTTATCACAGGTAGAATTTTTGCTTTAATCAAATTCTTTCTCTGCCTTGCTGATCAGCAGCTCTTTTTTTCTCCACAATATTCTTTAGCAAATAGACACCAAAACTCTGAAGTCAGACTAAGAGGCTTAAATTCTGTGCCTTTTATAAGTCTCAGCAAGTTAGTTAACTGTGCCTTGCATGTAAAATGGAGATGGTAATAGTAACTAACTCATGGGGTTATTCTGAGGATTCCATGGGATGATTCTGGCAAAGCAGTGAACATACTGCCTAGGACTTAGCAATCAAATATGAGTGTTAGATTTTTGTCTTGTCTTTAATATTGAGATGTAATTGTTCTTTGTTTATTGAGAGTGACCAAATAAAGCTTAATATTGTGTCCATCTGTAAGGAGTGATTATAATTGTGTCTTCAAGATTATATTTACAATTTGTATGCATATTTTAATGATAATGATGGAAGTAATCTCATTAAGCTAGCTAAATCTAGATAGTCACTTTTTCAAGAAAAGTTATACAAATAAAGGAGTTGCGTGGTTTTTGGAGGCATCTATTCTATGTGTAGTGCTAGGATTTTTGTGGTCATTCTATGCACACTTTGCTTCTACGTTAAGGTTAGATCTTACAACTGTAGAAGATGCATTTCCATGAAATTCTCATATGCAATGGTATGAGAGTAAAAGACTATTTTTTTTTCAGGCACTAAAGCTATATCAATTTTGAAAGACAAGAACTATCTATGTTCTCCCTACCTTCCATTCCCTTTCAGTCAAGATTTTCACGAGGGGTAGATGAGGACAGAGTAAGACATACCTCCAAACTATAGCACCATTCAGAAAGTAGGCTTTTACAAATTTGCTACTCAGAAGTGAAAAGCAAACTCAAGATGTTGCCTGAACAATCATTTTTTAATCACTATTATATAGCTCTTTCATCTCCAAGATGAAATAAATCTAATAAACTATGTTATGGGCCAAATGTTTGTGCCCATGGATCCTGAAACCTGAAGCTCATACATTGAGGCCTGTCTTGGTTACTTTTCTCATTGCTGAGGCTAAATATCCAACCCCCCAAGTTAAAGGAGGAGAAGTTCATTTAGCTTACAGTTTGTAGAGGTTTCATTCCATAGTCGGCTGGCTCTAAGTCAGGGTGGCGTAGCAGACAGGCATTCACAAAGGAGAAGCAGTTTATGGAAGGCAGAAGGCAGCAAAGCAAGCAAGGGAACCAACAAGAAACCATAGCAGCTTCTTTGTGCCCCTTTTATATTCTCTCTAGGATATTTGGCTGACAGTGGGGCCAAACCAATCAGTGTACTAATTTAGTAATCACATACCCTTAATCCCAGTGCCCTTCATTCTAGCATTGTACCATGAATCAGTCACACACTCTACATCCAACTACCTCTGAAAAAGCACCCTCTATGTTTTCATGAGGCTTGGGGGTATATCTAGACACAGACATAACAAGGCCCTAGCTCCCAGTGTGAAAGAATGAGAAGTAAAATGTAAATATGGTCATAAGGTTGAAGTTATAGCATAGGATTTTTGTCTTTATAAGAAGAGACATCATAGTGCCCCCTTCAACATGCAGCTTATGTAAAAAAAGGCCATGTGAATACATAGTGAAAAACAGGCAACTGCAATCCAAGAAGAAAAAAAGCCTTCATCAGATAATAACCCTATTTGAACCTTGATCCTAAAATTCTAGTCTCCATAGAAATAAATTTCTTTGGTTGTTTAAACTGCCCAATTTATATTTGCCCAGTCAGCCCCAAAAGACTAGTATAAAGTATTACAAGTAACCTATGTTGCCTGGTTGATACTTCCCACAGTCTTTTTTCCTGATAAGTACTGGCTCCTTGTGTGATTTCTTACTAGGGTTGGCCAATAACCAAATTAATAAAAGTTTATGAATAAGTAAGTGAATGGAGAAAGCTTCTTTATCAATCATACTTAATGGGACAACTACTAAAATTTTCATTGACATATCTTTGATACAACTGACAATTATATTCAACAGAAATCTTTGCTACAATTAAGTTTATCTGTAACAATAAAAATGACACTAAGTGTTAACATAAAAGGGCAAAAGATGTAAACAGACATATATGATGTAAATAAAAATATAGATAAAAATTGGTAATCAGGTGCTCGCTTTGGCAGCACAAATACTAAAAAATTGTTAATGGGAATAACAATTTGATATGAATAAAATGAATAAGTACAAGTACATTTTTAGTAAGTTAGTAACTTTGAAAAGAATACAGAATATTGCTAAGAAATTATGATTTTTTGTGAGCATTAGACAATTTATCAATGTGCATTAAAATGTTTTAGTTATTTGTATTAATTTGCCTATTATTTCCCATCCTTTACTTTTCCTAAGAAAGTAATTCTAAAAGCAGGATTAGTTTGGTGCTCAAATATTTTCTATCCACTGAAATAATGTGATTGTGGAAAACTTGTGATTTATGTGTGTGTACATGTCACTCATTTTAATTATAGAAATAAAACATATTTTTACTGTGATCCTATCTTAATTCAGTCATATTTTGAGGCACCCCTAATTTATACATATTCTTGGAAGCCTATCCTGTCTAAAAATCTTGAGAACTCCCCAGGCCAGTCTTTATTCGCTATTGTCCATGCTGAAATGGCTGTGATCTGTGCTCACTGTAACCCAAAGCAAAGGTGCTGGTGTTTCTTATGCACTTAAAAAATCCCTACACCTTCATTTTTTAAAATTAATTTTATTGGTACATTTTAGATATACAATATAATGACATTCATCATTGGAAATTTGCAACTTTACATAATTTCTCTTGGTTCTTATTTTTTCCCCATTCCCCTTCACTCCCTTCAACCCCTCCACCCCTCCCTATTTACAAAGATTTTATTTCCATTTTTTTATTTTCTCATATTAATTCCATTCCCTTCTTTCCTTTGCGCTAACCCTCCTCCTTCCCCTTCCCCTTTGTGCCTTTTCTTCCTATTTCACATTATCTATTATACCTTTTATAGACCTTCATATTATTCCTAAGTAATCATAGCTTAGTCTCTGGAACTTCTCAAGCCTCTCATATCCATATCCATGGTCCTTCTACTATTCAGAGTGTTCCCCCCAAATCAAAAGGTCATGGATTTTTCTTAGTTGTAAAACCCAACATTTCCTTTCTAATTTTCCCAACTTTCTATGAAATGAAACAATTACAGAGTCCTTCCAGACTTTTATTCCTTTCCAAACAAAATAAGTCTAGATCCTCACAGCCAGGAGGAAAAAAACTATATAGTATCAATATCCAGATTCATATCTGTACCTATATGCTCACCCTATCTATCTATCCATCTTCCTTGTGTTTTTAATATAGCCTCATAAGAAAATAAGATACTTTTTAGTAATAAAAGATGAAATATAAGTAAAAATTGTTTTACAATTGTGACTTCAAAATTCTAATATGATTTGAATTAGGAGTCTCTTCTTGCTACATTTGATAACAAGCAAAATTGTTATTTATACTATATATTTGTTTCACATAGATTTCATTTTTTTTTCACATAGATTGTATTTTTATTTGGAGAAGCTTGTTGTGGCATTTAGTATTTATGAACAGTGGAGGAACCTCTCTCACATCTAGCTTAACCTATTTCTTGGCTCCTGCACTGCTCCTTCAGTGATCATATAACTTTAGAAATCTAAGACTAGGTAATAAAGAGGTAGACCGTCCTGTAATCTCAAAATTTAAGGAGACTGAGGCAGGAGGATTGCAAGTTTGACCCCAGTCTGGGCAACTGAAGGAGACCCTCTTAATAAAAGAATAATAATAATTAAAATAAAATAAAATAAAATAAAATAAAATAAAATAAAATAGGGATGGAGATGTAGTTAACTGCAGATACCGGGGATTCCATATCTAGTACTAAAAAAAAAACAGGTAGTCAATTGCACAGAAAGAGGAAATTAAAATAATTCTATTTCCTTCTCTGACTTGGACCATATATTCAATAAACAGACATATGTAGTTTCTTTCTATGTAAGAGGAATTCTACTTTAAAAAGGGATTAGTAAGATCCTAGGTTTTATGAAACTGGCCTTCTAGGGTGGTTAGAAATTTAGTAACTTCCTAAATAACAGAACAATAATAGTAGCTTCAGGTAGTGTCAGTACCAATACCAATAACTATAACTATACCAATAACTATATCAATAACTATATCATACCAATAACTATATCAGAGAAATGGGATTGTAACCAAGAGGTTACATTAGGTTGTATGTGGAGTGAATAATTTTCTAAGGAGATCCATTTTTAAGATAAACTCTGAATATCAGAGTTATCCAGTGAGGTAAATGCCTGAAGGAAAACTTCTCAAAGAGATGGTGCTCTGGTGCCATATCCCTGATTTTCTTAGGAAAAACAGAAAGTTAAATACCTCTGACATAAAATGGAACAGGGTAAACATTCCCATTTCAAAAGGGAGAAATGGGGGCTTAGAAAGGAATGAGACCCAAACATAGGAGAGCAATCACTAAGTCCTGTAGCTTCATGTCCAGCACATAAGGCTGGTTGTGGGTGATGAGTGATAAATTCTGTCTTAATCACTTTTCTCATTGTTGAGACAAAATATCAGATATCCACAAGTTAAAGGAGGAAAGGTATATTTTGGCTCACAGTTTGTAGCTGTTTCAGTCCATAGTCAACTGGCTACAAGAGAGTGGAAGGGCAGAAAGGTATGGCAGATGAGCATCATAGAGAAGAAAATAGTCCATGGTGTGGCAGGCAGAAGACATGAAACAGCAGCAACAGCGAGATGACTTTCCCTTTTATCCCAAATAGGCTACAAGCCTTTTGTAGTGGTTCTGTCTCCAGAACCTGGGGTGGGGATTCCATCTTTAGTAAATCCATTTAGCCAGACCCTAATTCCAATCAATGGACTAATTTAGTACCACACACCCTAATCCCAGTATCACAGATCCATGATCCAGCCACTTCCCAGATGCCCTACCTATGAGTGCAGGAAGCTTTGAGGGGACACCTAGATACAAGCCATACAAACTCCAAAAGGCTTGGGCAGCCCCACCCCTAAGGTCTTGCTGATTGCAACCCATATTGCCTTTCTCTTGGGGTGGCTCTGCTCATTGGCTGAAGTATGGTCAGTAAATATTCCACATCTTCAACTTCCTGCATTTCCACTGTACCTTTAGCTTCAGTCTCACAGCTTTGCACATTACCCTATTAGTGGCATACACATTTTTTTCTGGCCTTCTAGGGCTTCTTTGGAAATCTGGGTGGAATCTGCCATGTTATCATAACTCTTGGACTCTCCATATCTGAAAAAACCCACCACATAGATGATGCCAAGGTCTGCTGTTGGCTTGAGTAGTAGCAGGATCCCCTGGGGCTCTCTTCACAAAGCAAAGTCTTTCAAAGAAATTTACCTTTACCCTTTTATACCCTGGAGTCTACAGAGTATGTTTGCCTAATTTCTGAGATACCTTTAAACTCCCTTTCCTATTGTACTAATACAAAGTACTTGGCTTTTAAAAAAGTACTAATCTTTCAGCAATAACACTCCCCTTTGCCCTGAGTGTGTAGGTGATTTCTTTCCGACTAGACTTTACATCATTCAGCTCTGCTTTTTGCTTCTGATTCTCACTGTATGTAAATCTGACTAAAAGTACACAATAGTATCCATGCCAGCCTAAATTTGGGAATTTCCTTCACCAGATTAATTAGTGATAATCTCAATCTCCTGAAAAATAATGAATGGGCAAAATAAAGATAAATGACCTGCCAGACCATATCACAACTCCCAATGGAGTCTTTGTTTCCAGCACTTATTGACACTTATTTGTGGATTCTTGCCCTGTGGTAAGCAGAATGTAATGGAGATGATTGGCTTCCCTTATGGTAGACAGGAGGCAGAGAGAGGAAGATGAGGATGCCATATAGCCTTCCAGGGCACACTTCCAGTGGCTTACTTCCAACTAGTTTCACCTTCTAGACTTTGCAACAGCTCCCAGTAGTCCATTCAATTATGGATCAATCCACTTATGAGGGTAGAGCCCTCATGAGTTGATGAGCTCTGAACACTGCTGCATTAATGACAAAGCCCTTGATACATGAGCTTTTCAGGTGACATTTCACATTCAAACCTGTCAGTAATGCCTCCTTCCCCTTCTTACCACCATCCTTTATTACTAAGAGTGTTTCTTTTTGGAGCACTCCCTTAAAGGAATAGTCTTAATGGCCTTTTACTGGACCATGGGATGAGGTGGAAAATATTCTAGAATGCCTCACTTTCTGCCAAACTTTCCTTGCTGACAAAATTATGACTCTTAATTTTATAGACTGGGTGGGATGTTGGGGATGGCAGCAGAAACGTTAATTTGCCTACCTTGTAGCAAACTCAAAACAGGATTGTTTGACAGCTGTTTGGCTATTTTGGTTATAATATGGTAACATTTACTTCTTGTTATCCACAGTTTGGGGATTTTGCCAAAATTTCAAGACACAGGAAAGGTTTCATTCAACAAATTATGACACATGTTCTTTGAAAGCTTCAGAGAAACACAAAGAACAAAATTAAAATCACCTGTAATTTTTCCACTGCTGGTTTTTGTGTCAGTGTCTATTATCTTTTGTAGCTGCACATAAAATGAATATATGCAAATGCATAGGTTCAGAATAATATTTTATATATTTTAATAATTCTTGTTTTTCTACTTAAATATATTCAAATATAATTATTTTCACAAAGAATTATTTTCAGTGGTACTTTGTTTTGCATTATTTTATAAAAGTTGCAATCACAAGGACGCAGATTGTTTTCAGAATTTCTTTTGTAGTGCTTTGGTGACTATCACTGCTCATTAACTCATTCATCAAATGTATTTTCAGTGTCACCTTGTGTCAGACATATAGGTATGATTGCAATTTATAAGGAATAAGATGAATGTGGCATGATTTGTGAGAATAAAGGGAAGAGGAAAGTTTTAGAGCAATAGACAAGTTCACTATCATTGCTGTAATGATGGTTTCATGGATGTTTACAGATATGAAAAATTAACAACTTTTACCCTTTGAATATGTGCATTTTAATGTTTGTATAAAAACATATCTAAATCTCTTAAAATGTGTTAAATTCTAGCTGGATGTGGTGGTACACTCCTGTAATCCAAGCACTCAGGAGGCTGAGGCAGAAGGATCACTGGGTGTTCAAGGCCAGCCTGGGCTACATAGTAAGTTCAAGACCACCCTGAACTACATAGCAAGACCTTGTCTCAAAAAACCAACAAGCAAGTAAAAAGCTGTTAAATTTAAAAATCAAGAAATCTAAAGGGAGAAGATTATTTTGATAATATATTTAAATGCAATGAGCATTACAAGGTCCAAGTGCAAAGTCATATGTGAGCATATAACAAGAGGCTATGGACTAACTTTGAAAGAATACTGGGGAATTCTTCCCCTACAATTTAAAGGATAATGGAGTGTGAATGGCAAGTGGTTAGGTGATAAGATGGACAAACCAAGAAAATGTCAGAGGAAGTATTCCAGACAAATGAGAGAACATTTCATGTTCCTGAATTGTGAAACTATGATAATGGAAAGTTTGATTATCTAAAAGGAGGAAATTGTAGGGTTAGTTTGAAAGAAAAGAAAAAATAAAAATTCAAGAGAGATCAAAATCTAAATGAAGGACTTCCAGGATCGTATTATATCCTAAGGACAAGGACTGTTAAGCAATTTGTGATAATATAGAGAATGTCTGTGGGTGCGTGTGTATGCATGTGTATGTGTGAAGTATTCCTGCAGCTACAGAAAAAGATTGTGTATTGGGAGTTGAATATAATTGAATTGTTGCTACATTATGTACTTCGGGATTTGTCATAAGACTACTGCACCAGTCTAGTTGTGTCTGATACTGTGACTTGAACTAGATTAGTTTTAGATAATAGCTGGCATAAGCATTTAAGTGGCAGGCTTGTCAGACTTGTTGATAAATTGTATGTAATAGGGAAGGAAGTAAAACGTATGTTCTTATTCCCAAATTTTAGGTTAAAACCCTGGTCAGATACGGTGACTTTTATTTTATTTTTTTGATTGTTAACAGTGGGAACAAAGTAAGCTTGAAAGAAGAAATTACTTGAGTGGTAGACTTATTGAATTTGAGGTGTCTGCATGACAATAGAGTAGAATACTCAAATGAGAAGGTGTATGCACTTGTACCCAAGCAGATGGCCAATAATGTTGCTTTCAAAGATATCAGAATAATAGTGATTGCTTGGAGAATGAGAAATGCTGTAGCTTTAGACCAAGTCTTGAGAAACTCTAAGAATAAGCAGAGCAATATGGGAAGAATCAGCCAGTTTTCATAAGGAAACTGGTGGTAACTAAAGAGCTAAGAAGGTACAATTGACAAATCCAATAAAAGGAAAAATATAATTGGCCCATATTTGTCTTAGTTTGTATATTATTTTCTTGTTGCTGCTGTAAAAAATCAGCAGAAACTTGGATGCTTTAAATAATACAAATTTACTTTCTTAAATTTTAGAACCAAGACATCTGAAATCAACTTCAATGCATTTGTCAGCATGACTGACTCTTTGCCACTTCCACGATTTGTGGAGTAGCTGCAATTCTTCAGAATAATGATTGTTATATTTTGAAAAGCATCCCCATGCTAGATTTCTCCTCAAATCACATATCCGTTCTTAAACCACACATACTTCACATTATTTAATTTATTATTATTACATCTTTAGTACCTGAAATGAGAGGCTCAAAGGGGAGGCAGTAAGAACTGAACCCAAACTATGCCAGGTGCAATTAAGAGAGAAGTTTTGTTCTTTCTGGTCTTCAATCTCCTTGAAGGGCAGTGATTCTGATGTAGAGCTTATTTAAGAATATTTATTTAAGATTATTGAGCCTGAATTCCTAGGGAAAAGAAGCAGTTCTTGGAGTCTTCATGGGCACAAAGAGGTATATTTAGAAGTAAACATCTCATAGACATCTCAATTGGAAAGCTGGCCATTAGCCAAGCAGACTGAGTCTTACTGACAGACTTAAAAGGTGTGAAATGGTAACAAACAAAGAGAATTAGTTGTGTGTATAGCAGCACGGTATGGGAAATGTCTGCTAACTTCTCCTGGACTCCCTGACTGTTGGGGTAAACCATACCATTTCCATTGAATTCTTCTACTTCAGTAAAGTTCTTACTTCTTTAAGCAAAAGAAAGACAAGGAAACAAGGAGGTGATACTAGGTGCTGAGAAAGAAGAGAACTAAAAATTATCTCTAAGACAAGAAGGTAGATGGCATCTTCATGGGTGTCTGGGGCTGGTTAGTGATACACGAAGAAGATTTTTTTCTGATTGTATGTGCAGAAGCCCCAGCTCAGAAATACTGGTGATCCTGAACACGCAATTGCTTTTCCTGAAAATCTTCCACTTCCGGTGTTTCATACTCCGTATCCTTTGCATTGGCCTCACATGGCCAGACCTCTGGGTTGTAGTTGGAGCTGAACAGAGCGTGCCTACACCGAGGGACTCAGGGAGCTAGCGCAGCTTCTCGGGGTCCACTCTCCCTGCCGTCCTCTCACATGCACAGTGACTCAGCTCCCTGCAGTCCTTGGAGAAGGCTTTGCCATTGAGGATGGTCACACAATCCCTGCTTCTCAGAAGGCTGGTATCTATGATTATCTCGAACAGTTCAAAGGAATAAGGTGCTCCATCCATCCACAGCCAGGTCTTTCCACTGCCATTGCGGGAGAGCCCTGTCCAATAAGAGTAGAAAAACTCAGAGTAGCTCTGATGCATGGCAAAGTCCAGCACTTCTTGTGTGTTTATCTTCAACATAGTAGAATTCTCAGCATTGCAAAAATATTCACAGCCCTGCCAACTCTTACTATCTCTGTAGAATTGGTAGCATTTGTCCCCATGCCACTTTCATTTTTCTGGGCAAGGGCTGCACTTGGGTCCCCCACTTTTATTATAGAGCTCACGACACAGTTTTTCAGCCACACGGTGCAGGCTTTCTGCAAGCTTCTTGTTCTTGCCTTGAAGAGACTGGAGCTATTGGGACAGATTCCCCAGCCTTTCTTCCTTCTGAACAATGATAGCTTGCTGAGTGTTGGAGAGCTGGTAGAACTGAAAGAACACAAGGCCCAGGGCTGCCAGGCCAGTCAGCAACACCGGGCACAGAGTGAGCAACGTCAGAGCCACCGGGCGAGTAGCTGCAATTCTTAGCTTATGACCCTTTCTCAAATCACTTCAACTGCGTGCTGATGTTCAACAGCTGCTAGTCTCCTGTCATAGTTTCTTCTCCTGCCTCCTTCCTCTAAGGACACATGTAATTACACCATGTAGGGCATCTGCCTAGTCCTGGATATTCTCTCCATCTTAAAATCATTAATTTAATCATATTTGCTAAGACCCTTTGCCATCTACATTAACATATTCAGAGTCTCAGATTTAGGACTTGGATTTCTTGGAGAGGGGTGAGATTCAGTCCCTCAGTAAGGTCATTGTAGAAATACTAAATAATTACATACTAAATAATTTCAAGTCAAAGTGGGTTGAGGAGTGAGTGAAAGGTGAGAACTATGGAGAAAGTAGTTGTAAACAGTCTTGCAAGAATTTTGTCATAAGTGAGGAGGACAGAGGGAAATTGAAAGATAGAAGATAAATGTGTTTAGTGATTAAAGTAGAAAACATTGAACAAGTTTAAATACTGACTGGAAGAGTCCAAAAGGCAGCAGAAGGTGACGATACAGGAAAGAGAAGATATAAAACTTGTTTAAGTTTGCTGCGAAAGCCAAGGAGCTTTGGTTAGCATCCAGGAAGGACCAAATATCTCCATTTACTAGACGCAATCCTAAAATAACTTAAGGATGGAATCTTGTAACTATCAGGGGCAGTTTCTTTCTTTTTTCCAATTTAGTCTGTTTTATTTGTTCAGTTTTTATTTTTTATTAGAACATGTTTGCAGCACATAATGACCACATTCCACATAGGGAGGATCATACACACCTCATGTACATAATTTACCTCAGTTCTTTTTCCATACCCTTCCCCCTCCTTCCTTCCCCTCTTCCTCCATTTCTTGATTGCTTTCCCATTTGAAAAAGGTCTATTTCCCAACTTCTTATATGTCTTTCATTTTGCTCTTTGTTTATATTTTGAGTTTCATTGAAAGACAGTACAAAGCTGTTTCTTTACTTTATGGTTCATATATTTATTAAATTATTATATCACTTTATAATTTTCTCCCAAGTAAATATTTCTTGAAAACCTCAAACACCAAATTGCTGCAAAAGGAAGCTGTAGTTTTGCAGACCTATGTGATAGCTTTCCTTCTTATTTTGAATCTCAGTTGTTGTTGTTTATTCTAATCTTGCACGGGCTTGCATCTTCTGTCAGACTTTACCAAACTGTACTATTACATGAACTACACAGAATACATTTTTGTTCCCAATGGTTTAACCCTTAATACTTATATCACCACTTTTTCTTTGTCTTTTCCTATTGCTATTTCTATATAACAGATCACTGAGAGCTCTAGGTAGAGCATTTTCTAAGTTTCCTATAGCTGGTGCCTATGAGTCTTCTTCACTGAACATTATGTAAATTATGACACAGAGTAAGATGCTAGAGAGTGGTGTATTTGTTTGCACATGTATGTATATGGAGTATGTTGATGTGCAGGGCATAACCACAAGATTTTAGTAATAATTTTCAAACTAGGATTTTCCTTACCAGTTTAGGGAAGGTGATACAATTTCCAAATTTATAATTCGATTTCATACATTTATTGAGCATTTATTGTCAGACAGACACAGTACTAGAGACTGTTGAGGACAATATTTGTTGTTTGTGAGATGTAAGAAATCTCTTAGGAGAGTGGTGGAAAAAAGAAGGGGGAGAGCTGAGGATGTAGCTCAATAGTAAAGTGCTTTCCTTGCCTGCTGAGGCTCTGGATTTGATCCCCAGCACTAGGGGGAAAACTGGAGAACTAAAAATTTGGAAAATGTTGTGGTGACTTAGGACCTATGCAGATTGGGTAGTCAAGTATAATCTCTGAGGAGATGGCTTTTCAAGTGATTCTATAAATAACAGTTATCTAACCAGGATGTTGAACAGGCTGTTATACTAGATGTGAACAATAAATATGATGTGACCTTAAGTTAAAAATTGTTACAGACCAAGAGCCTAGAGAAGGGTTAGTTTGTTTGTATTTAATGTGTGTGTTTGTGTGTGTGTGTGTGTGTGTGTGTTTTATGAAGGGGATAACTGTAAGATTTTAGTAATAATTTTCAATTTACTGTAATGTTCAATTTATTGTAAAAGACACGCTGCCATTAATCCCCCTCAAAATATTCCCTCTCACTTCAAACATACCCATTCCATGTTCTGGCCACTTTCTGAAACAGTGCTAGAAATTCTCATTTGTGAGTGTCTTTAGTTGCACTCTTGTGGCTGCCTTGATGTCTTGAATGGATTTGAAACATTTACCTTTTTTGATCTTTTTGACTTTGGGGAAGAGCCAGACATTGCATGGTGCCAGAACTGCTGAGTAAGGTAGATGAGGAGTAGCCGTAAAAATTTTAGAAGCTTGCTTTTCCGTTGGATGGCACTTGACAGGACAATTCACTATACATATTTTTTTAATCACAACTCATAAAGACACTCAAAAAAGACTTGCAGAACTACGGAAAACTGCAAGCATGTTAGGATAAATGAGTTTGAAGAAAACGAGAAGTATTTTGAGGATTAATGACAATGTATGTTTCACTGTAATATAGTTTTAAATTTAAACATTCACCATATTTTTGATCACTCATTGTATGTCATTAAGAATATTATGGGGTGTCAGGAAAGCTGACAATCCAGTTTAGGTGTGGGCTGAGTGAGGTCTCAGGTGAGATACGGCACTTCGGAATGTTGGGGCATGGCTGGAAGGAGCAGTCAGTTGGTGGAGGGGTAAATGGTGCCTACAAAGAGGCACAGTGAGACAAGGCCCCAGGCCACAAAGTAGCCCGCCTTGATTGAAACTGAGAATAGAATTTTGTGGAAAAGGTGATTGACTCTATGTCTTGGAGGATCTTAAATAGCTGTGAGAGGAAATCTGTATGTAAAAATTTACAATGTAACAACTTTAAGAATGCGGAAGAAAGACAAAATTGGAATCATGGTAATGAGAGTTGCCATTTGTGGAACAGATACTTTAAAAATATTATCAGAAAACAGTAGAAATATATTGCCACAGGTGGGTTAAACTGATGAGTTATAATAGGTCACCTGTGTGAAACTCACACAGCTAGAAAGAATTTGAATTGAGGTCAGTGAAAGGTCTAGAATGGGCAGAGCAACTAACACTCTGGCACAGTAGTTGTGGTATTAGCAGTAAGAGGGTAAGAATGGAGAAGTATTCAAGGGCCTGGAAAAGGTCAGAATTTTGGGGGTGCCAAATCTTTTAGATGCAAGATTTAGATCACATTTAATGTGGGAAAAGAGAAGGAACAAGCATGTTAGATTATATCTTCCAAAAGTAAAATGTGTCATAGTCACTATTTTCACTTTTAATGTTTTGCACTTATTTTCTAATTATTGGATTTAGCATTTTAAAATATATGCTAGTATGTGATATTTTATAAATATAGTGAGAGTGCAAAAACTTTCCTAATATTCTCACACTCACTGAGTCACTATTAACACAGATATATTCTTAAAATTTAAAAACATATTTTTTCATGCATATTTGAAGGATTCTTCTAAAATATATTGATGTGGTTATTACTACAAAAGTGTGTACTCTGGAATATTTTCCATTGAATTGTCATTGTGTTTCTTTATTATTCTATAAACATCACAGAAATTTTACTGCCTGCCTAATATTCCACTGCTTGTGTTTCTCCAGTAAAAAAAAAAAAGGGAAACTCTGAGTTGTATTCCATTTTGTTGGAGGATTAAATGGATAAGAGTCTGATTCCCTTTGGAGAAATCTCCAGTTTAAGATACTTACTACATACTGAAGAAGGGGTAGCTCCCCTCTCTGAGACAGAATTTGAGAGAACAGGAAAGAGAGAGGGGGAAAGGGTGGTTTTGGGTAAGAACTGAGGCAATACTCTTAAGTGAAATAAATAGGACACACATGTGTAAATATTGAATAGTTTCTCTGGTGTGAGGAACTGAAAGTGTAAATAAGGACTAAAAGGTATAATAGATGTAAAATAGGAAGAAAGGGGGCAAAGGGGAAGGGGAAGTGGGAGGGGTAGGGGAAAGGAAAGAAGGGAATGGAATTAATATGAGAAGATGAAAAAATAATGGAAACAAAGTCTTTGTAAATAGGGAGGGATGGAGGGATTGAAGGGAGGGCAGGGGAAGGGGGAAAAATAAGAACCAAGAGAGATTATGTAAAGGTGCAAATTTCCAATGATGAATGTCATTGTACTGTATCCTAAAATGTACCAATAAAATTAAAAAAGAAAAAAGAACCCCTGAGCAGGTGTACTAACTTCCCCAGAGAGAACTTGGAGGACAACCTAGATTCTTGGGAGAATGAGGAGGAGCTCAAAGATGCAGTCCTGAAGCCCACAGTTTTGTTTTACTTTGTTTTGTTTGCAGTACTGGGATGGAACTCAGGATTTTGCACTTGTGAGGCAGGGCCAGTGCCACTGAGCTAAATCCCGGGCCCATGCAGCCCATAGTTTTGCAGGAGAGAAAAGCCCAACCTTGACATATGTTTCTAAAGCAGCCAAAAAAACTTCAAGAGAAAGCTCAAACTGTAATAATTTGCCAGCCTCAGAGCAGCAGCCATGTAAAGAGTGTATTTGGGGGTAAATTCTTGCCTTTCCTCCTACTTCCTACTTATATTAAGCCATTTTCACCCAGAGGAAGGGGAAGAATTCAATCCATTGAGTAACTTATAGGAACAGTGAGCATTAATGAGAAAGGACAGTTATAAAACTTTATTTGTATTTTATGAATCATGAGGCTTAAGATTCTTTTTAGTTTCTTTAAAGTTTGTTTAACTAGCCATATTTCCTTTTGAAAGTTTCAGTAGATATAATTATGAATTTTAATAGAAAATCTGTGTCTATATTCTAATCTACTCTTTTTGTACATTTTGTATTTGATTCATGTGCCATTTGTTTATATACAATAAAGCCATATTTTATCCTAGATACAGCAAATATAAGTCACAATTTAGGAGCATGTGTGCCTAGTAAGAGTCAGTCAATATTGGGTAATGGAAAGTAGACTAAAATTTAAGCTCAGAAGAACATTATTTAGAGCCAAATTTGCCTCTTACTAATTATGTGACATTAGAAGAGCCATTTAGTCTCAGAACCATGGATTCTACATCTATGAAAACTTAAAGAGCTGCTGTAGAGGACAAAACAATTTGGTATATGCAAACTGAAACAGAGCTTCCCACTGCCATCTCCCATCATACCCCACTTTATGTTTCCTCCCCCTTGTAGGGAGAGTGCCTGGTGAGACAGACACCCAGAGAATTGGTCAGCATCATAGCATCAAAGCTACTCTAAAATAGGTGGTTAATATAAATCAGAGAATGTCTGTGTCATTTCCCTATAAGGTATCTGAATAGGATCAGCCAGGGAAACCTCTCAAATTTTAGAAAGCTCCCAAACTTCATATGTTATACATAAGAAAAATAAACATCCATTTTCTAGACTTGAACATACTCTTTTCCCTGTGCTCCACCTACCACACGGAAAGCAATGTGGAACTAATAATTATTTCTTCAGCGGTGCAAATTACCTCTGTCTTTTATTCCCACACTATTTTAAACACAGGGTTGCCTTTCATGTTATAGCCAGGAGGGTTAGCTTGTTAAAAATTTGTCCCACCATTCTCCAAAGTGTCATTCAGAGATCTGCTCATGCGACTCTCATTAATGACAAAGACCTGTGTCTAAAGAAGTGTGCAAAGCCCTAGAGAGTATAAAGATTCAAAGTGTTATTGAGGCCAAGCTATCTTATCTATAGGTCAGCCTTCCGGGTCGTGAAGGATTCACCTCCATGAAATAAAATGCAGAATTCTCCATGTGCCTGGGTCTCCCTACAATTGTTAATGCAAAGCTTCAGTCTCCTCCTCCATACTGAATACGAATTACCCAATAAAACAAATAAAATCCCTCTGAGGCTGTATCATACATCATATAAATTGTTTAGCTTTTTAGAAAATAAGTATTATGCACAGTTAAGTATCTGCGATTGTAAAAATTACAAATAATCATTAGAAATCAAATTACAAATTAATTCCTTTCCACATTTCTTCTAAACCTATTTCATAAAATTATAAATTCACTCCAAAAATATCAATCTATGCTCACTTTATTTATATAAATTTCATATATATGTATAGCTTTTGTTAATATAGCGTTACAGGGATTAAGAGTCTAAGGAAAATATTTCTATTAAGTTAGATATAGCAGGACTATAAGAAACTGCTTATTCAGACCTTTGATTAAAATAATACTTCCAACTTGAGTTTTATACGCTACTGGAGAACTGAACAAAACCCTGTAATTTAGTTATGCAACATTACTCAGTTTAACTGGTACTTTATGTTCTCCCATGTTCAAATGCAAATGGCGAAAGAACATTCCTCATGCATTGGAGGACACGGGCTCTATTTTGTGAGGAGAGTCATCTTGTTATGCCCCATTCAGCTCAGCACCATTAAACTTTTGGGTCTAGAATTGCTGCCTGCTGTCAGGATTACTATCTCAGTATTTTCTCCTCATAGTTTATGGCTACTTTTCAAGAATTAAATGATCATTCAGAAAGTTGGCTTCAGTTTATGAACTGTTAAACTTGTGGTAGATCTGAATCACAAAAAGCAAAAGCATAAATGCTATTGGAAGTAACTTTCCTCTGCAGACATTTTCAACCCCCTTTTTTCCTTTTTTAAATTCTGAAGATCCATATTATATTCTATGTCTTCATCTGTATGATTTCAGGTCTTATTCCAATGGGGACCAGACTTCTCCAGGTAGTAAAGGGATACTTGTCCGGTAACCAACATTTTCTCCTTTATTAGATGTTTCCACATATGTTAATTTTATTTTTCTCCTACCATCATATTTATTCTACAAGTGAGGTAAAATACCATATGCTCTGGTAATAAATCCTAGGTAGATGAACAAATGGAATGGAATGAAAAGTTGTGTGTTTGTGTGCGCTCAAGGTTAACTCTATGATTATGGATAAAACTTGAAGTGATAGCCCTGGAATTTAAAAGTGTAGAGCTAAAAGAATGAATTCCGCAATTGAAAAGGAGAACGGGTCCTCAATGCCAGTGACCAACATTTGTTGAGCTAGATTCTAAATATCTCAGCTGGTTCAGATATAATATCCTCAGTTATTGAGTTCATTCTTTGCAATCAGAGTATCATTGTACTTACTGGGAATTAAAGAATAAATGAACTAGGATGGAATGCCCACTGTGTTTAACTTGTTGGCTAATCATATGCTCTGCTACTTTGTAACTTAGCAAATTCCGAAGACTCACTAAGGATATGTTCTCAGGGAGTCACTTACTCTGTGGGCCCATGGCTGCAGTGTCAGGATCAAGTACAAATAGATGCTAATCCAACAAATAAGCAACCCTTTTTCTATGTCCACATCCTGAAACAAAGAGAACAAGAGTGAAGGACATAGTATCTGTATGGATACATTTCCCATGTGTTTGTTATGTGTAAAGTCTTTCCCTTTCTTCTACACATGCTTTACACCTGGATTCCTTAAAGACTCTCCTTCTGCTCATTTTAAAATTTAAATTAATTTGATTTAGGGACTGCAAATTGGAAAAGAGTTTGAGAATATTTAAATGATTAGTTAAAGCTGATCATTTAATTATTAATTCTGTTAAAATTTAAGGGCCTTATTAACCATTTCATTAAAAAAAAAAAACCTAACCCCCAGGTGCTTCTGTACCTTCTGTAACATATTTCCCCACACCACACTCCTATCTCAGCAAATGTCTGTTCCTGGGCCAATTGCCCTTGTCTTGGTCTCTCTCTTTCGCTGTCTCTCTCCCTCTTTGTTTCTCTCTGTGTCTCTCTCTGTCTCTGTCTCTCTGCCTTCTGTTCTAACTTATTCATATGTAGCACAGTATAGAAACCATCTGAAAGTTTTTGTTTATTCTCTCAGTCTGAGAGTCCATTGAAGAAAGAATGTTACTGGGAAGCATCTTTGTAAACTCACTCTCTTTACTCTGCACAAGATCAAGGACAGAGTGGACATTCGGTCAACATGCATACACACATGTGTCTTGTGACATCCGTCCCCTCCAATCACCACTGACACTTAGGTTTCATCTTGTGCTTACTTGCTAGATAGACCCCTAATATTTGGATTGTTTGGAGGAATAACTTATAAATTTTCTCAGAACTGATATTTTCAGACCTTGGGTACACTAGGCCTTAAATTCCTTAAATAAGCAAATGGTTTTCAGGGAAGCAGGCTACCATCCAGTCCTTATTGGCAGGGTCTACAGTTCTCTAATGAGAGCTGGCTGCTATTCTGAGCCAAGAGTCCTGTCTGTCTGTTTCCATTTAGCAGTAAAGTCCTTAATCTTCATCATTCTCAAACTTCCATTTGTTTTCCACTTTTTCTTGCATTCCTGACACCAGCCAAATAAAGTAGTTCCATTTCCTGTCCATTTTAATATAATATTTTTACAGGATCCTCATGGATATCAGATTTTTCTGCATCTTCTCTATGGGCTAAATTATTCTTTCTGCTTTTAATCTGTAGAGAAAAGATCTGCTGCACTGGTTTTTGGTTTCATTTAAAAGTAGGCTCCTCTATCACAGGGAGCTGATAGTATGGGATAGTAGATGGATATGTACATAAATTATTAAAGTGCAGTTTTCATAAGTGTAAGATGTGAAATATGTTAACATATTGAGAAATACAGTACAGAGAAAGCTGATCTCTACTTAGGGGTCTCAAGGACTGAGTCCAGACCAGATAAACTGTAGGGAAAAGGACATTTCAGAGAAGTCCCCAGCTGTGTACAGAGGCACAAGAAAGCATGGCATGAGGACTGAAAAAAGTTCTGTATCTGTGAATTATGTGCTTTGAAAGTGGTAAGAAAGGTGGTTGGAGAGGTGAAACGCTATTTAACAATAACAAAGTTGGTGCCATTAGCTACCTGTTTTAGAAAGTTAACCCTGGCATCAAAATAAAACTAAAACATAAAGGGAGGAGAACCATTAGAAAAGTGAAAGTATTCTGAAGTGAACATTAAGATACTTGAAGGAGAAATAGAAAGATGACAAGGTTAAGGGATTAACCGTTTTCTATTCTGAGGAAAAAAGGGGACATTTAAAAGATTACAATCAGTAAAAATGGTAAGATCTCCTGGGATAAATGTGTACAATAAAGGAGATGTTGGATTTTTTAAACTATAGATCAGTAAGTTGTGAGTACATAACTATGAAGTCTCAGGCCGTATATGTATAGCAAAAGGACAAGGGAATTATATAATATATGTGAACATCTCTGATGTACTCTGTGCCATGCCAGAAGAAAAATATGTATGTGATGAAAGAGAAGGAAAGATAACTGATTTTTAGAGTTGGGAATTAGCTAATATAAATCTGTAACCAGTTTCAAATATGTCCTGAATTGCAGATTCCCATGTTGTGGAACTTCAGAAAGAAGTCAGATCAATGTATTCATGAAAGGTGACAGATCTAAAGTGTTTGGAGGAAGTGAGGGTATAGTATTTAAACCTAAGGGGGTCACGGGAAGGAAAATAGAGAGAAAAGATGGAGCCTAACTGATTTGTGAAATAGGAGTCTGGACTGAAATATTCCGTGTTTAAAATCATCAGAACATATTGAGGAAAAACTTCATAAATACATTGGGCAAAGATTACAGTGCTCAATGCTCAGACAGGAGAGATTATGTGCTATAACTGGTAACAGGAAGCCCTAAAACCTTCAGCCTTCATGCTATTTAAATGAGAATAATGGAGATGGTGTTACAGGGAGATTGATCTTGGAGAGACATGTTTGATGGATTCACAGAAAATGAAGGGTAACCTTCAAAGAGAAGTCCTGATCTCTTCCTTGCCTTGGCAATATAAGACTTCTAAATCCTTCTTTTTGCACCTTTCTTAAATCTAGACTTCCGTATGTTGTTATAGCTCTTTTCAAGATAAGTTCCAATTCATTGCTCATAGATAGAATGGAACAGATATCCCACCTCTGTGGAGATTGGGAGGATATGGTACTGCATATAAAGATACCACAAAGGTTCTTGCTAAGGCATTTTCCTGGTTTGACTTAAAATGTTTGTTTAATTTTTTGTTTCTCTTATAAACCTATATACATACTTAGGGGAAAAAGAGGAAATTGAGCACTACAAAGTACTGGCCACATTAGAAAGAAACACTACATATATTTTCATAATATAATACATAAAATATATCGATGAATAATTAGAGAAACCTTGTTGTTGAGGCTATAAGCTTTCTGCTTTTGTTTTTTTCTTAAGCCTTTGGTCACATCTGCATGTAGATGTATTAATCCATCTAATGTATAGCACTGTTCTCATGCATGTTGTTACTATAAACAATTGAGGCTGGTGTCTACAACCACACAAGTCAGACATGCCTTTGAGTTCTACCTTTGTAATACTTGGCTTTCACATAATTGTTTTTCAAGCTCCATTTAGTTGGTACTAAGGAGCTCATTGTTGCTATAATATGTATGGATAAAATGATTTTAGTCATGCACACTAAATTTGTTGAGTAAATCTGTAAGTGGAAAAAAACAGCATATTATATCTGGTCCTAGTTTGAGGCCTTGGCAAACAATAAAATACTCTATGACCTTCCAGTTTGAAAAAGTGAATTTAGTCCTGGAAATTCATACTTCATGGTGGCATTGCCATGACTAGCTGCTATTGCATTGCTGACAAATAGTTATGATGACATGATGAGTGCATGTATTCCAAATCTGTAAATTTGGAAAGAGAAAGGAAGAAGGAACAATTCAAGGAGGTAATTACTGTCAATTATACCCCAAAGGCTCAGAGCTATATGTGGAGAACGTTAATAAAACCCTAAAGAGTAAAGAGCTGGGAAACTGACATTTAAATGGAAAATATACTATATTTCAGAAGTAGCAAACTGGCAGCCAGGTGGTCTGAATCTGGCTTGGATGTGTGTTTTGTTGGCCTTGGTATTTTAAAACAGCATCCGCTTGACTATCTTTAAGCATGGCTGGTGTCTTTTGTTTCTTTATTTGCCTCTACTGTCTCACACAAATCATGCAAATTCATTCATGCCACTGATAATTATATGAGTTTACAATGTTTATTGTAAATTTTTTGGATTTTTTATGGAAGTATAGTAGTGTAATTAAAAGACTTTGGAGACAAAAATCATTGAGTTGAAATCTGAATTAAGTGATTTATTACCTATGCAGGGCATCTCCCTGAACTTCATAGTTCTCATCTTTAAAAGAGATTAGGGCCTGGGATTTAGCTCAGTGGTGCCGCCTGCCTTGAAAGTGCAAGTTCCTGAGTTGGATCCCCGGGTACCAAAAAAAAAAAAAAAAAAAAGAGAGAGATTAATATAATGCTGAGAGATATATTTAGACATAAACTGAGCACAGGCTCAATGTGGATCTCAAGATAAGGCACAGGGTAATTTTTTAACCTATAATGCTGCATAATTATTTGTTTCAAAAAGAATAACTGTGTCCCTTTAATTATTAATTTCACATATACTGCACAACAATTATAACTGACTTTGGTAACCTGATGTCTAGGACCTTCCAAGATCCTGTTTTGTTTGTACATGTGTCAGTAGCTCTCAAACTTGACCATACATGGATAAATGGAGAAGATTTAGAAGCTGCTGATAACTGAGTCACATACCCAATAATGTTTAGTTAATTGGTCTGGGAGTGCCCTAAACTTTGAATATTTTTGCTTTTCTCTTAAACTCTTAGTTTATGATTAAGATGGAGAAATATGACTTACATCTATTCTGTGAAAACGTCATTGAAATGTAAAATTTAGTCTTATTTGGTTATGCTCAATGCATTTTGTAATATAACAGATACAGCACATTGCTGGTTAGGTATATCATCTCTGATGGCATGATTCATATCACCTGGTATTATTGGAAGCTGACTAATGATCCCCTAAAGGTATCTTAATCCACAGAACCTGTGAATTTGTTATTGTACATGGCAAAGGGACTTTGAAATTGTTATGAAGTTAAAAATCCTAAGAGCATTTTTCTGGATTATCTGGATGGTCTCAAGGTAAACACAAGAATCTTTGTAAGAGAAGTAGTGGAGTTCCAGTCAGAGAAAAGATGTAAGGTAGGTGAAGAGTCAGAAAGGATAGAAGAGAGGGGAGGAGAAGGGGAAATAAACATAATTAAGATGTGTTATGTACATGTAACAATACGATCATTATGTACTAAAGTACTGTTGGTTTTGAATATGCACAAGGCAGTCTTATGCCAAAGAACCTCCAATGGCCTCTAGAAGCTGGGAAAAGCAAAGAAGTGAATTCCCTACTGAAGCCTCCAGAAGGTTTTAGAGTGATTTTAGGCTCTTGAGCATCTAATTTTACACTTTTGAACTCCAATACTGAAAAAATTCGTGTTTTTTAAGCCACTAAGTCTGTGGCAAGGTGTCATAGCAACAATAGGAAAGTAATACACTTTGGAATTCATTGAAAATACAGATCATTCCTTAAAAATATAAGCCTCACTCAGATCTCCCACATCAAGAACCAAGGAGGTGGGACCAAGGAATTTATGTTTTAATATGTGCTCCACAGTGATTCTAATGCATAGTAAAATTTGAGAATCACTGTTACATATGATCATAGTGTTAAATCAGTATTTTCCCTCAAAATGTATGGTTTTGATGGTCTTACTATGGGAAAGTATGTCCAAGCATTGAAGTTATCCTGATTACAGAAATTTTTATGTATGGAGTAGATTTAAAATAATCTTAGGGCATTTAATAAAGGATGGGAAGGAAGATTCTCAATGTCTAACATGATTGCTGGGCTTGAAAAAAATTTGTGTTTTAGGAAAGTTCTGATCTTTAGTTAGAAATTATAGACTTCAACTTAATACATCCTTATTTGGTGAGCACACAATTGCTAATATCACTAGACATCCATTTTTGTTATAGGAGGCTTTGAAGAAAGGCAAAGTCAATCTAAGGATTCCAAATCATATCTTCTTTTGAGTTCTGTGCTGTTCACACAAGAATTTTAATTTCATGCTGAAGTGCAATAGATATCATATATTCACATATTTTTAAAGTTCATGCATTGTCAGTAGTGGGAGGGGGTGAGAAAAGAATTTACATTTTAACGAAATGTTTGCAATTTCAAAATACCTTGACTGACTACCGCCCAGTGAGTGAAAGCCATATGCAATGTGTGAACATGAAAATTTTCTGCCGCTTAGATTTCCATAGTGAAAACTGTAAGCAGCCCCACATCTGTTCCCTAAAGTCTGTGTAATCTCATTGCGCCTGTTTAAATTGTCGGCTAGTGTGTGCTTGGTTTGAGGCTCGGCTCTTCTCTGTGGGGAGCAGCATAGAGACTACTGATTCACATCCTCGAGGTTTCTGATGTATCCAAAGCCAAAACTTCCCAATTTGACATTGAATGGTGACTAGTTTAGCTACTGTATCATCACCAGTACTGCAGCCCTTGAAACTGTCTGTAGATGAACTTTTCATTTAACCAAATTGGGTACTCTCCATTTGTCATTTGAACCTAAGACTGATCTAAAAATATTAAAATCACTTCTTCTTCTTCTGTTATTTATAGCATGATCTGTAATTTCTTCGTCAAACTACTTAACTGCATTTTATCACACTTTAAAAAATATGGTATGAGGATCTAAAGTTCAAGGAAGTATAACAATCAGTTGAAAAATACTCACCAGGCAAGTAATCATACAATCTTGTGTCACCTGACATGCAGTGAACAAGCTGATGAATGAGTAAGGATTTAAATGGTAATTATCATTCATCATTATAATAGACTTATTAATTCATAAATTCTTGGTAAGCCAATTTTCTATAAAAAGGTTAATAATAAAAGTGGAAAAGAAAAAAATAGACCCAATGTGATAAAAAATGTAAGAGCTAAAATATCTTTACTGCCACATATCCCTCCTAATGATCCAGCAGTTTTATATTAAAATGTTTTTTAATACAGGATTATATTTTATCAGTATTTTGAAAGAACAAAAAGTATAATTTCCTTTATTATTCACCTGCTCACCTCCATCACTGTGAACCAGTATAAATATAAGAACCAAACTGGGATAACATTTGAAAGCTCTAAATTAATATAATCACAAATAAAATGAGTTTTAAATAATTATTGTTATTTTTAGTAAGTGCCAAGGTATCACATTTGAAGTTGTTTACTGGACTAAATTTGGTGTTTTGTACAGTAACAGCATACACACAAATGCCATAAATGTAATCAAACTGAAGCAAGTATGAACATGATTAAGTTGGTTTTATTTTGGAAATACCAATCAGCCATGTTGAAATCTGTTTCGATAATACCAATAAAAGAGCATTTTAATTGCAGTTTGTAACTCTTAATAATGTTATAGAAAGATATCCAGCAATGAGAAACAACTCTAAAAGAAGAGAAGACTCAGCTTTAAATGCTGCCAAAATACAACTCCTTATAAATCAGAGAGAAACTTTAAAAATTAATTTATTTTTTTAAATGGTAAAACCATGATTTTAAATTATTACTATTGATTATATTCATGGAATTATGATACATCTATTTGAATAACTTTTGTTCTCAATTGGGAACATTACACCATTAAATGACATGATTAACAATGTTTAATTTTTGTTTTATTGGGGGAGAGTCACCATGGGTGAAATTGAGCTAACTAGCAGTAAAATTAATCCAAATTCTTAAATTTAGATACCTACAGTGTAAAAAACAAGAGTCCACTATATTAAATCTACATCCAAAGTTTTGGAAAACTTTTTGGTCATAAATCAAAATAACACATTAAATTGGGCGTAGAGTTTGAAAAAGATAGAAAGATCACATTATCATGAATTGATAAGATATAGGCTATGTTAGATCATATGTATAGACATATATGTATACTGTAGGGAACTTCAAATAACAGAAAAAGTATGCATAATAAATTTACCATTTTATACAGCTAAATGCTAATTGTATAGATAGGTCCAAATCTCCAGGACATAGGCATGCTGCTAACCTTAGTGATTGGCATTTTGTTTAAATAATACCTGCATAATTCGGGCTACATTGTCTGACAAATGTTTCACAAATACAGCTTCTATGGTTTCATACACTTTGGAAGGAAAAGAGGAAACATCTAACAATAATTACTAATTATCAAAAACAGCAAGGAAAATTAAGAGCCTGACTGATTGGTCAACAGATTTTCTTTCCTGTTGTCTATGTTGGAAAATAAGTGTTTTAGGAGAGCACTCTTGTATCTTTATATCTAGAGACTCATGTTTATGCTACTGAAAGCTAAGATTAAAATGGCATGTAAAGTTGCAGTGAGTTAGTTTCCTTGGTAATAAGAGTTTTGAGAAGGTATATAAGAACCTTGAAGATACAGCATATTGGGAAAGTTAAAGCAATTATTCTTACTTTTTCCATCAGCTCTTATTCTCTTTCAGCAGTCAAAACAAATTTTTTTTGAGGAAGGATGCTGCTCTCTGTGAGACAGAAAACCCAATGCCCATCTTAAATACATGTATGTATATATATATTATTTCATTAAAATCAGTCAATGAATGAAAGGCTTATCATTGTTGCTTTATTACCTTCATACTTAAAATACCAGGAAATTTGGAAAACAGCAAATATTTCAGCTGTTTCTTGGACAGGGAAGGTGCATTACATCTGGTAGTGGTTAGCATTCTCAAGCCCTCTTTAGGTCACCTTTGCAAGAACTTCTTCCACAACACTGGATCTGCCTTCAAATGTCATATGGCTGGTTATAGATAGAAAAAGTATCAAGCGACAAAAATCTGTATTAATGATGAGAATCCACAGACCTAAGCAGTGTTCTATAATGATCTAAAGTTGTATGAGAATTAGAACACAGTTTACAAGGTTTTGCAATACAAAATTCTACATTTATTAGAATCAACAGATACATACTTATCAACAAAACAATTTCCATCACGAAGATTTCTTTGTTTTCACAAGCACTTTGTAGACCTTTAAAATCACCCTGTTATAGAAGGCTCATAGTGATACAGACAATTCATTGTTTATGTTGGTGTTAGATCTCTTACTCTTTTGTTTAGTTCTAATATGTTTTCCATAGGCTTTTTTGCAAACATAATATAAAATATATGTACTTGAAAAATTATTAAAATATACAAATCTTCTTTATCCGTGAAACCCCCAATTTGGGGTGCTGTTTTTTCATTTTTTAAATGACACAACTGTTACTTATTTGAGAATCTCTGTCTTAGGAAAAGATTGGTGGTGTTTTGTTTTGTTCTGCTTTCAGAGAATAACAGAAGTGCTAATCAAGAGAGGCCATTGTATTTGCATTGTAAGCAAAATTATCAGGATTCTGACTTCCATCTAGAGAGTGGAGCAATCCATCATGGCTGACATGATGAGATACGAAGAGTAAAGATGTCACGACATGATCACCTACAGAAACTGTTATATTTATCCCATCTGTAACTCATCCTTTGTTTCTCCAATTTTTCTAAAATTCTCCCACACACCTCTGAAAAACCGGCAGAAGATTCAAATGGGTTTATTTTTATGACCCTATGGTTTCACTTTATTCAATATTTTGGGGGAAATACCAACTCTCATGCTGACTTCTTTCATTAAGTATATTTTTAAAAATATACATGCTCTGAAAACTGAGAACTCTCTATTTATGTAGCAAGTCAATTTACTGCATAAGATACCTAATCCCCTAGCACTTAACAGCCAGGCACCCCATCAGGATCCTTGGAAAAAAGGGTTTGCTTATTGTGGCAACAATGAAACACTGTTTGGAGATAGATTCCCTCTCATCTGCCAGCACAGCACATGAAATCCAAAACTAAATTGCTGGCGTATTTAACTTTCAAGTTTTCTCACACTAGGTCATTTCTCTTTGTGGTGCTTTAGATGCATATGAGTTAGTAAAAGCAGAATGTCCACTCTCTAACCTGGATTTTCCATACCTACCTGGGATAAATCAAGTCATAGGAATCCTTCTGGCAAAGGAAGTTAAGAGTGCTAGGAGAAAGTAGGCCTCAAGATGGATAGGAATGCATAAATATTTCTCAAGTTTTTTTGCTTATGATGATCTCTCTTAGCCTAATTTATGAACACATACTGTGGAATACTGGAGCATTTATTTGAAACTTATATTACTACATAGTTGCCTAAGCATATTTTATATATACTTTATATTTTTGCAAACAATATTTAAACATTTCCACATGAGTAACCATTCCTTTTATCTCTTTATATTTCACAGCACATAAAATTTCTGTTTTTTTCCTATTGGACATGCAAACATACACACACTCATGCCTACTCTTGCACAACATATTCAATAAAGCAAATTTTAGCATGTAAATAGCTGTCAAAAGAGTATGGTATATACAAATAAGTGCACATGATCTGTGTGGTTTTTCTTATAATGCACAATCCATTTTGCAGACACTCTCACATTTAAAAGTATTCATTAAAATCCCCAGGTTAGGATATCTTCTTCATGTAGGCAACAATCTGTCCTTTGTGTTCCCTGTCATATTTCAATGCTTGGCACATAGTAGCCACATATTACGTATTTGCTGAATAAATTAGAAAACTATCACTAATCTAGAAATGTCATCAAATAAAAGATAATCTGTAATTTTTAAAATACGAGTCATGATTTGTGATTTACAATTCATAAAGAGTAAATGATGTTGAATTAAAAGGAATACAAGTTTTTATTAGTATTCCTGAAAGCTCTTGAGTCTTGGCGATTTTTAAAATAAGGAGTTGGTTAAAATTAAGAAAAAGGAAACAACACAGAGTTTCTGTTTGTCAGTATGTGGTATTCTTGGGGCTGGTTTACACAGGTTACGCTATACTAGTCAGCTTTCCCATGGCTGGGGACACATGGGACTTAAAGGAGAAGTTATTTTGGGTATTGGTTTCAGTGAGTTCAATCCATGGTTATGTGAGTCCAAGGCAGAAACTCATGGTGGAAAGGGATGGAGGTCAAAAGCTGCTCAGGTGGGAAGCAGACAGAGAAAGGAGCTATGAATGAAAACACACCCTTCCAGGACACAGCCTCCATATCTCTTCAGACCAGGCCCCACTTCCAAATGGGAGACTTAGTAGGGGGCATTTTAGATGTAAATCATAACATTCCATCCCTGGGCCCAGAAAGGCTCATGTCCATCTTGTATGAAAAATACATTTAGTTCATCTCTGATAATTGCCAAAATCGTAACAGTTGCAGCACTACTGAAAGGTCCAAGTCCAAAGTCTCCACTGAGACTCAAAGCAAACTCTTAGCTTTAAGCTCCTGTGAAAATAAAAACGTTACCATTTCCTACATACAATGGCAATCATTCCCATTTTAAAAGGGAGGACTAGGGGCATAGATAGGAATTAGACTAAGCCAAGACCCAAAATCATCAGGGCAAACATCAAATTCTGTAGCTCCAAGTTTAGCACTCAGGGTAGCTTGTGGTGAAATGTCAATTCCAAAGGACTTGGGCAGCCCCATTCCTATGGTTTGCCTGTGGTGCAAGCCTATGGTACAGCCTACATGGTGTCTCTCTTTGGTTGGTTCTACTCACTGTTCTCATTTTTCTCAGAAGACAATCCACCCTTCTGGCATCTTCAAATTCTTTGGGTTCCCAGTACACTTTTGGATTTGCTCTCACAGCCTCATGCATTACTGTCTCAGAAGCACCTGGCAGGTACTATGACTCTGTCACATACTTTTGCTTGGCCTCTCAACCTCCTTCTAGGCTTCTGGGTGGAACTCTTTATGATCCAAAAACACTTGCATTCTGCATGTCTGAAAAACCAGTATCAAATGGGTAATGCCAAGGTATGATAGCCCCTTAAGCAGTAGTCTGGACCCCTTTGATCATGGCTGCAGTGGTGTCTGTGTGCTGAGATGGTTGAGCACACAGACATAAATCTAGGGGAACCAATTCCCTTGATGGCCCTTCTCAGGCGGGGCAGGAGGTTTCCTTCCAATTGAAAAGTTTGTGCTTTTCAACCTTCAATCCTAGGATGGCTAGGATCTGGACAATTTCTGAGCCACCTTTAGGCTCTTTTTCCTATTGTAATAATGAACAGTACTTGGTTTCTTCCTATTGATCTTTGTAGCAAACATACTCTTATTTTTGTTAAATTCTTTTATTGGTACATTTTAGATATACAACACAATTACATTTCTCATTGGGAATTGTACCTTTACAGAATGCATCTTGGTTCTTATTTTTTCCCCATTCCTAGCCCTCCCTTCACTCCTCCACCCTTCCCTATTTACAAAGACTTTATTTCCATTTTTTCCATTTCTCAGCATTTTTCCTTTCCCTTCTTTCCTTTCCCCTGCCCCTCCCACTACCCCTACCCCTTTGGAACTTTTCTTCCTATTTTGCACTATCGATTATTCATTCTAATCATTGGTACATTTTAGGTATACAATATAATAACTTCATCATTGGAAATTTGCACCTTTACATAATTTCTCTTGGTTCTTATTTTTCACCCTTGCCCAGGCCTCCCTTCAACCCCTCCATTCCTCCCTATTTACGAAGATTTTGTTCCTATTTTTCCATTTTCTCATATTAATCCCATTACCTTCTATCTTTTCCCCTATACCTCCCACTTCCTTCCCCTTTGCCCTTTTCTTCCTATTTCACATTAACTATTATACATTTTAGTCCTTATTTACATGTTCAGTTTCTCACACCAGAGAAACTATTTGGTATTTATACAAAACATACTCTTCTTGTCCCTACCTTTGAACAGTCTTCCTTTTTGGTGAAAATGTAAATGTACCACATCTTTTTGCTCTTGATTTTTACTCTAGATTTGACTGAAAGCAGCAACAGTACCCATGCCACAGCTTGAATATTTGGCTGCCTTGAAATTTTTTCCATCAGATCAATTAGTCCTCCATTTTCAAAGTGAATTTTCTGCAAATTTTAAGGATATGGACAAAATGTAGATAAGCTTTCTGATAAAGAATAGCACACATGGCCTCTAGTCCAACTGCCAATGGAATTCTTGTTCCCAACTAAAAGCTCCTGAGTGTGGCCTTTACTGTCTGAATTTCCATCAGCACTCAGGTCTTCTGCACTCCAACCATGGCTTCTGAGCCCATCAACAATGACTCAAAACATTCTTGGGCTTCACTAGTCAGCATCTCCAAGCTTCCCAAAGTCCTCCTGCAAACCACACGGTCAGGTTCACCCACAGCAATGATTTCACTCTTGTACCAATTTCTTGTATTAGTCAGTATTCTTGTCACTTTGACAAAATACTGGACACTACAGCTTAAATGATGAGAGGCTTATCTTGGCCCACAGTTTAGGTGAGTTCAGTCCATGGATGGCCAGCTCCAAGACAGGAACACTCAGTGAAAGGGCCTGGTCAAGGTGAGTGGCTCACATCAAGATGGTCATGAAGCATAGGGAAAAGAGAGAAGTAAGGGCTCCAAATACACCATTCAAAGTCATGCCACAAGTTACCCAACCCTTTTGACCAAGCCTCAACTCAGAATGTGAGATGTAGGGGATAGCATTTTAAATCTAAACCATAATACACCCCATGTGTACAAATATTGAAATTTTTCCATGCTTGCTGGTAAGAAAATGCTGACCTCTTCCAGTATCCCCTGTAGGCCTGGAGATTTCAATCTGCACAAGAATTCCCATACTCTCTCACAGTCCTTTGAAGAAAAGTCTAGTGCCTGGGACAGTGAAGGGCCTCTACTATTATATGAGCAGAGATCTTTCTGAACACTCAATAAAAGTTGCTGGACAGTGCTATAAAGGTTGTTAAATATTTTCGATATGATCACTTTTTCTGTTAAAGTTCTGATAGAAAACCAGTGCTCTTTCGCAAAGTTTTCAGAAGGGTGAAAAATTGTCCCTCCCATTGCGCATAAATCACTTAAAGGCTTGTAGAAAGTGAAAGAATGAATTTATAACTTCAATACAATACAGAAGAAAGAGGGAATGAGATGGGTAGCACTTTAAAAAGAGCCAGCCAGCTTTGGAATAAAAGTCAGAAGAAAGCAGAGAGGAAATTAACACTGTCTGGGTTGCACTGGTTAGTTACAAACAGAGTGAAGCACAGAACAGCTTAACTATGCAATGATGGGAAGAAACCAGAAGAGGGAGGAGAAGGACTAGAAAAATTAACAGGGGCTTGCTTTTGTGGGCATCCAGATAGGCAAATTCAGATATTTAAGCTTGTGCTGGAAACCTATGTGTGCATACATGTACGTGTAAGTTGGACACATTACTGAAATTCACTAATCTAATGGCAAATCTGGGGTAGCAAATATTCACGCAGGGAGAAAACACTGAAAGTAGAAGAAGAAAGGTTCTGGGGTCATGGTTGTACACATTCCACGGTCTATCGATCTTACCAGACTTCAAGTACATTGTTAATGTCAGATTTTAAAAATAGCATTTGAAACAATCACTTGAAATCTCCCCTGTCCCCATTTTAAAAGCTATCTTTCCTTTTACTTCTTTTCAATCTCCAAACTTATAACTGTACAATTTTAATCTTCCATTATTTCTAGTGTACGCATCTTGGTTTTACTTTACATAGCACATAGTGGCTTTTTCTCCAGCTCCCTCTTTCCCAGATATCCTCTAGCAGCACTCTGGACTGTGCAGCCCTGATGTTATTTCAAGGGATGGTAGAAGTGTGACCTTCTCTAGTCTTGACATAAGGAACACAGTCTCCACCTTGGACACAGAATCAGCAACCAGCAGTGCACTTCTAACAATCTAATTGGACAAAGGTGCAGAAATATTTATATGAACCAGTCGGACTGAGTGCCAGTTCCAGTGGAGAACTGAAGTACAAGAAGGAGAGATGAGACAGAATCCCCAGTGTATATCCTGGGCCAACTCTAAAAGTATGTAATCAGTGCTGCCAGTCAGAAAGATAATTTCTAGGTCATACTAACTGGTAACATTCTGGGACCTGGTTATGTTGCTGGCTCAGACACCTGGTTTGGCAGCTGGTTAACATTAGTGACCTGTTTATCACAAAACTGATTCCTCAGATGAAAGGCAGACACACTCACAAACACACGCACATGGATGCATGCATGTACACATGCAATACTTGACAGCATAGTGCATGAAGAGAAAAATATTGCACAATAGAGAGGGAAAATGACGTGTATGTATACAATAAGAAAAACATCCTAAGAATAGACACATACCAATAGACATAATGCAGTGAGAGCCTATAAACCTCCTGCCTCATATATTATGGACAAGAAAGTGGTTAGGAATGCAAGACTAAAACACTGGCTTCGTCATTCCAAACACCTGTAGTGTAAAATTAATCCATAATTCATATGTAAACATCTGGCTAATATTGTATGTTTATCTATACAATGATCAAATTATTTCTAAACAGTTTTCTCAGATTTAAACCCCAAATTAAAGATCCCCACCTAGGCTTTGAGAGAAGATTCCAATCACTTGGTCAAACACTTTTCATAACAGATAAAAATATGGTAAAGTTAGTTTTTAGAGATATAAAAGAATTAAAATTTCAAATGATTAATTCCTAACTTCACACTTGAGTAAAAGTAAGCTTTCATGAATCTACACATTTTTCCTTATTTTTGCGTAGGAAGGAATGATTTTAGTAATAGTAGTACTCATTTATGATATAAATGTGGATTCAATTAATAAACTATAGTCATAGTCTGTCAAATCTGTGTTTTTAAACAATTGGGTTCACGGAGTAAGCTAATTTAATGGCTTACTAAAAACAAAAAGAATGAACCTTTTTTAGTCAAAGTTACATGGGGGTAGAATTTAAGCAAGTAAGCTTTTTCTCTGTAGAAGGCAAAAATATAACTAAGTACATATTTTAAACACATAGCACAGTGGAAGAAATCAAACTAAATGTGTGTGTTTAACCTCTTCAACTTTCTGAATATTGGATGTGGTAAGATTGGGTATGACAGTCAAATAGCTCAATTAAAAGTTTTCTCTTTGTATATGTTATTTTAACTCTTCTCTCCTCAGAATCTAAATGGAAACACATGACTTATTCAAAGGTATCTAGCCACTTTTCTTCAAAAAGTCTGTCTATATCATGAAGGCAATGATTGATTATACCAATAGTCAATAATAAAATGATAAGTCTGGGTAAAATAAGGCAGGTTTGCCAATAACTATTTCTTTTTATCTGCTTTTCACTCTTCTGTCACATAAATCTTCCTGGGAATAAAAACTATACACTCAAAAAAATGAGGGGAAAAGAAAATAAAAATTATTTTATTTTTTAACTATGTGAATGCATACCTTTTTCATGTAGTAAAGCAGTTTGACAAATTTCTTTTAAGAATGATGATAGAAACATCATACTTATCTTTTATTTATACAAAATAGATAAGAAAATTAAATTTTAATCCTAATTACCTTTATTCTCAAGAAAAAATTTGTGAGAATTAATGTTCATTGTGAGAATTTGTACATTATTATTTACTTTTATCCATACTGGGTAGGAAATAATAGATAAATCATAGCTTCTACCTAACTTTCAATTCCATCTGGTTTGTTTTGTTATCAATGGTTCCCAGAAATCATTTTAGACAAAATTATGAAGGACTGCAATTTGGCCTTTCTAGCTCCTTTCCCTACACTTTGATATTTGTTCTCCTTTCTTCAGAACTCACTGTTAGTAAATGGTTTCATCCTTAAGTCAACTATGCTTTAGGAATTTAACAAATTATTGCATTCAAAAAGTAATTTTATATGCACTTACGATGAAAACAAAGAAAATTTCATAGGGTAAATTACATGATGAAAATCTAAGCACTATAGATAATGGAAAGGGAATATTCTTGGTACAGAAGTCTCCTTAGCATCACAGTAAAAATTCATTTTTAATCATTAAGCCATTTCTTAAAATTTTATGTGTATTTTCTGTTTCCGTGTATGTCAGTTATAGATTTCTTACTACTGCCATACTTTTGAGTATTACATAAACATAACTAAAATAAATGATAATTACCAGAAAAAGAAGACACATCATATATATATATATATGATATATATGGATATATATATGATATATATGGATATATATATGATATATATGGATATATATATATGATATATATGGATATATATATATATATGATATATATGGATATATATACACTTGATCTTAGCCAAAAGGCCGAGAAGCGATATGTATATATATATGGTTATATATGATATATATATATGGATATATATGGTTATATATATGATATATATGGTTATGTATATGATATATATATATATATGATTACATTTATTGTACCCTCTAAGGGATGTCTTTAAAATGCCGATCTGTTTTATTTCTAAAAGCAAAAAATGACAGCTGTAATTTGTGGAGATTTACAACCAAGACAAATGCAATGGCATTTAAACCAATGAGTAATCAGAATAGTTGACAGCAGTTTTTCAAGACTCAAATTTCCTATGGGGCATGATTATTTGGCAAGTAATTGTTAATGAATTGTGATTGGAGGAAAGTAAATTTACCATCACTGAAATTCTAGGAGATGCCAATATATTACCAGAATATATTTGATGAGCTGTACTACTTTCACTAAAAAAAAACTTCCAAAGAATATACAGCTATAAATATGATTAAAATTGTGCCACTAGAAATATCAATTATTAAATACCAAACATCTTCCTAAGAGCTACCAAAGACATTAAATCAATATGTAAAATGCCAACATAGACATTATAAAATGCAATCTCTGCTCTGTCAAAGAGCATTCTCCATTACATCCACACTGGCAAATGTTACAGTCTACCAAGAATGCCACCATCCTGGCAAGAAGTGAGTAATCATGTACAAAAATTCAAAAGTTGCTTAAGTTTGAAAGTTAACCAACTCTGACAAGGAAATTACTATGCCAGAAAAATGCAGAGATTCTGAAGCAGTGCTTTATGCTGTCTTGTCCATTGCACAGGAGTGCCCGTCATGGAGTCAGAAGAGTAGGGGCAGGAAGAAAGAGACAAGTAGCAATGGGGGGCAAATAACTAAGGCCAACCTTTAAAAAAATCCCTGATAAGCCACTTCCCCCTGGAAATTGCCCTTCTTTAGTGCTCTCTTTATTCTTATGCCCTTCTTCCTGACTTCTTGTTTACAAAAGCATGGTTTGCCCCACAGTTTTCTCTACCTCCTGTGTTTGCATGAAAACCTAACTTTGTTTCTGCCCTATGTCCTACACAATGATATTCTTTGGAAGATAGTTTCTTTCATTGACCAAAATATTTTATTAAAATTCTTTCCCTTGCAATAAGTGGTACGATAGGTGCTAGAAATGTAAAGATGAAGAGGCAACACTTCTTTTATCAAGTAGTTATCTGTCTAAATGAAGATATTCTTATTAATAGGCTAAAATATATTATTTGCAGGGAAGGTCAAGTTTTCTCATTTTAACAGAAGATTTATATAAAGAAGTTGTAACCTTAATTTTTGTTAATCTTGACTGATTTAGGGTGGGTGGTGATGAAAAAGTTAAGACTTTAAGTAATAGTTATCCATTATATTGGTTCACCCAATATTATTTTCATGAAAATGTGACATTACTCAATAAGTACACCAGTTAAATAAACTATTTAACCTCTGTATAATATTAACATAGGGTTCTCTCTTCAGTTCCTACAATGATAAAGTCAGCCTTGCATACTGAGAATTGAATTTCAACTGTGCAGCGAGGTCACCTCATTCATCACCCCATTAAGTGCCTGGTGAAGAAACAGTGAAAGAGAGAGATCAGTGGTCCTCACACAGAGATGCCTTGACCTTGAAAGGGCATTTATTAATATCTGAAGGTGGTTTTGGTCATCACAATTTGAAAGAATTGCTACTGACATCTAGTGCACATACAACAGAGCTGCTGCTAACCATTCTAGAACATGCAAGATAATGCCCTACAACAAAGAACTATCCAGCTCTTTGTCAATAGAACCGAAATGGAGAAACACTAATGTAAAGGGTCCTTCCAAAGGTAGGCTCCCTTTGTTTTCCATCCTGACATGCTTCCTGCAATGAGGTAGGTACAAACAAACCACAGCAGGATTTAAAAAGTGCTTTTTTACTCTATTTCATTACTACACATTGCGTACATTTATCAAATTATCACAATGTAGCCCATAAACATATATAAATATATATCAATTCTTTTAAAAAAAGTAATATTTTCCCCCATTAACTTTATTGGTACACTTTAGATATACAATACAGTTACATTCATCATTGGGATCTTGTACCATTACTTGAGTATCTTGATTCTTATTGTTTTCCCCTTCTCTTGCCCTCCCTTCATCCCCTCCACCCTTCCCTATTTGCAAAGACCTTTTTTCCATTTTTTTCCTCTTCTCATATTTTTTCCTCCCCTTTTTTCCCTTCCCCTACCCCTCCCGATTCCCTTGCTCTTTTAGACCTTTTCTTCCTGTTACACAATATCAGTTAGACATTTTTTAAATTACAATATTAAGATCTAGGAGACATTACCACAGATTTTACAGAATTTAAAAGGATATAGAAAGCATATTACAAAAATCTTTTTTGAAATAAATTTGACAACTTCTAAGAAGTAACTTAGAAGGCAAATTAATAAAACTAACTCTGGAGGAAATATAAAATTTGAATAGCACCTATTAAAGAAAGTATATTCCTAGCTTGAAAACCTACCTATATGACAACAGCAGGCTCATAAACATTTTAACTGATAAATTATATCAAACAATTAAAGCAGAAAAAAGGAACACTTCTCCCCTCATTTTAGGAACTCAACATTGTGCTAATCCTAAAACTAGATAAAGATAATAGAAGAAAAAAATATGAACATGGATAGAAATTTGTTTAACAAAACAAACTCTTAGAAGTCAGATCTCTCAGTATGTAGAAAGTGGTTTTCTTATAGGGATGGCAGTGTTGGTTCAGCATTGGAAGATCCACCCCCAAAAGTCATCATTTTAACAGAGGAAAGGATAAAGCCATATGATCCTGTCACTAGTTGGAGAAAGAGTATTGGACTAAATTCTACAGCTGTTCATGGTAAAAGCTATCAGGAGACTAGGAGTAGAACAGAACCTTCTCAACAGATCAAAGACATGTACTCTATAGTTCCAACAAAAACTCCTTCTATGAATGGAGACGATACAATGCTTTATCCCTAAAGTGGGGAACAAGGGCATATATGCCTATTTTTTATCTGTCCATTAGACTTTGAAACACAGGTCTAAACCAAAATAGTCTGGCAATAAAATAACACAACTAGGATAGGATTGGCACGGCAGAAGCAAAATCTTTATATGTAGATGAAATGATCATCTACAGAGAAAATACTAAGAAATCTCTATAAGCCCCTAGAACTTGTACTTGAATTTAGCAGGATTAGAAAACACAAGGTATATATAAAAATTCAGGTCTGTGTATACTTGCTATAAATGAAGGACTGGATATTGAAATATAAAAGTTATGTAGGAGTAAAAAGGACCCAGAAAAGCCAAAAACAAAAACAAAAACAGTGTTGGAAGATGTTTAGCACCCAATTTTATGACTTCTTCTAAAGCTACAGTAATCAAGGCAGTGTTGGTGTAAGGAAAGACATATAGATCATTTGAATAAAACAGAGAATCTAGAAATAGAACCACACATATACAGTCCACTGAGTTTTGAAAGATTATTTAACATTGGCATTTTAAAGAATATAAACTCGATTCAAGAGCCAAGGAAGCGATAGTGTCTTCAGCAAATGGCCCTAGAACACCTGGTATCTGTACATAAAAAGTTAACCTCAACCCTTTATTTCCATACATGAAAATAACTTGAAGGGATCTATGAACTAAATAAGAAAGCCTAAAAGTATAAAACTTTAAGAAGAAATTATAAGGGAAAATATTTATGAATTCAGGATAGGCAAGAACTACCTAGGATACAAAAGACATGATATATGAAAGAAAAAAATTGATGAGATTCCATCAAAATTTTGAACTTTAAATGGCATCATTAAAATGAAAAGTAGTCCTTAAACAGACCATATTTACAATGCATATAACCTATGAGCAGAATATATAAAGAATTCTTAGAGCTCATTAATAGACAACCCAATTAAAAAGTAGACATAAGATGATGAACAGTCAGTACAGCACAAGAAAAGGTGTGCAACTCTAGAATCAGAAAAATACTAATCGGTACAATAATAAGATTGAATTATACACTCATTAGGGAGATGAAGTTAAAATTTTAAAAGCCTTATCATGACTTTTTCTTTTTGTTGGATTCTCCCCCTTTGCGTTTAATTTGTCACACCCAGTGGATTCATTCTGCTGGGTTTCCTGGGGTTGTGATCCTCATTGTCTTTTCCTAGGGTATTGTCTAAAATTTTTTGGAGTGCTGGTTTGGTATTCATGAAGTTCTTGAAGTGCTCTTTATCATGAAAGTATCTTATTTCTCCAACCATTTCGAAAGATAGTTTTGCAGGGTACATCAATGTAGGTTGGAGGCTGTTTTCCTTTAGGGCTTGAAATACATCACTCCAAGCTCTTCTTGCCTTGAGGGTTTGCACTGAGAAGTCTGCTGTGATTCTGATGGGCTTTCCTTTGTATGTGATTTGTTTCTTTTCTCTCACTGCTTGCAGAACTTTATTCTTCTGTTGGATTTCTGGAATCCTAACTATTATATGCTTATGTGTAGATTTTTTTTGATTAAGGTTAGCTGGAGTCCTATATGCCTCACTTATCTGTATGTCAAGTTCTTTTCCCCTCCTTGGGAAGTTTTCTGCCATCACTTCTGTGAAGAGGTTTTCTTATGTCATCTGCACTCTCTCCTCTTTCTTCATTGACTCCAATCTGTCTTATGTTATTCTTCTTTGCATCGTCTAGCAGCTGCTAGATTGATTTCTCAAGTTTACTTACAATTTTAAAGAAATTTTTCTTTTCCTCCTCACTAGTTGCAATCTTACCTTCTATATGTGAAATTCTATCCTCACATTGGTTCATTCTGCTGTGCAGACTTTCGTTAGAGTTTTTAATCTCCTGGAAATCTGTTTGTATCTGTTTTATGGATTCCATTTGTTTCCTATGTTGGGATTCCATCATGTTCCTCAGATCCTCTATTTTTTTATTTGTGTCCTCTCTATATTTATAAATCATGGCTTGCACCATGAGCACAATCTTTGCTGTTATCTGAGTAATTATTTCTGATTTCATTTTTCCCAGATCCTCTTTTGTTGCCAGTTCAGAGAGTCCAGGTGGTTGAGTGTCAGAGTGTTCCATCTTGTTTCCCTGTGGGGTTGCTGTAGGTGATCCGGAAGTCTGTTTTTGAAGCTTGTTTATGTGTCTTCTCATTTCCACGGGGTGGGAGGGGGGTGCTTCTGGTGCCCACTCAGCTCACCTTCTGTGCCCTAGGAGCTTGGGATGGCAGCAGGGGAGCTTCCTTCCGGGTGCTCAAAAAGTAATATTTTCACAGCTGTGTTAGGGAGAGTCAGATTCCCTCCCAAGGGCATGCCCTCAGGGACCCAACTTGTTCCCTTGATGTCCCAGTAGTGTCACAAGCTGGAGACCAAGCCTTTGGGAGACATTCCAGACCCAAATTTAAGCAAGAACCCTATCTAAAAGCTTTCAATGCATTTCTCAAGCTTGAGTGAGCATTAAGGTGCCTGGAGTATGTCTTTAAAATACATATTCCCAGGTCTACCCCCCAGCATATTTTAACAGTAGCTTTTGATAAGAGTCAGGAACCTTACTGTTTCATTTGTTTCTGAAGTGAATGATTGAAAGGCCAAATTAGGTGAATCACTGATCTCTTGGATAAAACTCAAAATTCTTTTAGATCTATACTAAACTCCACCATAATTAAGTCTCTGTGTCTTTCTTCTAATGTGTATACTTCTCTTCTCATACTCTATATTGTAGCAATAAATACTATTTCCAAGATCATCACTTTTCTCATGCCATTTCTTCTGCCTCAATCCCCTTCCCTTCTTTTTCCTACTGATAACTAGCACAATGCTAGTAAATGCTTAGTGGCTGTCTGAAAAACAAAACAACAATGACAACAAATACTTGATTTGATACTAGTATTTGCCAGTTTTGGTGGTGTAACTACTCCCACCAAGGCCAATTTCAAGCTACCCATGTAAATATCCTGATCAGTGAGTTGAAAAAAGATGTGACATGCACAACCAGACATTGGTAACTAGTGAGTCCTGTCTCTGGCATACCTCTGCAAACAGACAAGCATTCTGTAATAATTCAATGCATTGCACATTTAATATCATGATTATCACATCCTTTCATTCATATTTCTTTACATCTGTGATACTTAACTAGATTGTGAACACTGGATATAAAGATCTGTGTTAATGAAAAATATATTCAGTTATATTAAACTCAAGTGTTTGTGTATTTCTTGTAATTTTTTGTATGTTTTCCTTTTGATATTCCAATGCTTTTAAACTATCTGTAAATCTTTAAGTTATTTTCTTAGTTTCAGCTTCAGTCATGTTAAAGAATATCAAGGCAAAGGGCTTTTGTTCATACTTGAGCCAAAATAATACAGAGAAAAGTGTGTAGTCTGAGAGCCAGCTTACGCATCAGTAAAAGTGAGACATGTGAATTTAAGGTGTTTTGCACTAATAGAAGAATGGCTTCCAAAGAATCTAGGTTTGGGGTTATTTCAACCCAATGAAATTATTTTTACTTATGTAGTTCTTTATGTGCAACTTTGCTGACTTCTATTATTTCTACTTTTATATTATTAGGGACTTCTTAATGGAAATTAATTTTTCTCAGAAAAGATTCCATCACTGATTTATTGGAATATATTTTTGAGAGCAAAAATATTTAATAATTGCTCTGGTACTCAGAGAATACAGAGTGAAGAATCATATACTATCATAAGAAAGAATGTGCCTTAAACATTAGCAGATTGTTTCATTTAATTTAGAGATAATATGGTTATCTTTTTGGATCATAAAGAAGTTACTACAAGTACTTATTATACCACTCATTTGTTTTCTATAATCATATAGGTATTGAACAATTGATATTGAGCAATATATTTGTTTTACTCCAAGGTTGATTATAGAAAGTTTGACAGCATTGAATGTTTGTTCTCTCTCTGTCTCTTTCACTCTCTCTCTCTTTCTCTCTCTGTTTTTGTTTGTGCATGTATATGTAAGCATTGATTTACAGAAATCCAACAAATAATAATACAGTATAAACAGAGGAAATAATCTTGCTATAGGAGCATAGGAATTAGGGTAAATGAAATAAATCCTAATGTGTTATGATATAGAATGTTCTTTCAATATTTTCACAAGAGGTAGCAAAATTTTTTAAAAATCCATACAGAGAAAATGCATTTATTTAGTAGCCATGTCATGTTTTGTTTATTTGCCTTTCAGAAGTTTATGGAAAGATTCATAACTGAAGTAGATCTTCTAGGTCTGATTAAATAGAAGCAAAGAAAAATAAATCTTTTACTTATCACACAGCTCAACCTAAACTCTATTTCCAACTCAAAAGCAAAATCAAACACTTTTTTTCTGGCTTATTCATTTAAAAAGTGAGTTTCAATTGGCAGAAAAGACAATTTCATAAGCTGCTAGAGCACAAACATTAGAACAATGATAATTAAACTTAGATCGTCAAATACTTGATACGATTGAAAGTCATTAGAGAAGATCCTTTTCATTTTGACAATTTCCTATTTGGGGGATATTTATTTTCTAATGAAAATGATTTGCTCTGAGACCTGTATCTCAAAGAGAACTGGAAATAATTTTTAAAAACTAACATTATATTAGACGGGCAACCCCAAAACTGATAGAACACAACTTTAAGTATAACTTGATGTAAATGGCATCTGTTTCTAAAGTAATGAGCTTTATAGCTTTCTTAAAGCTTTATATTCTTTGAATAGTGGGTCTTCTCACCTTGAAGTAAAATAATCATGTATGGTACCAGACTGCAACACTCTTAAAACTATATTGCATCACAGTCATGATGTTGTAATTTAGAATTTTAAAGGTGGGAGAGTGAGCTTTTAAACTTAATATTTCAGGGAATTTGGATTCTTTCCACATAAAACTTGGCTTGCCATTTGTCTCCACAGATGATTTGAATGGTTTAAATTACTTACAGCTTTTCAAATTGTGAAATAGCCAAAAAATATAGCTTTGACCAGAGTTTAAACAATTAGTTCTTACCAGCTTTAGTTATTTTTAAAATTGGGTTTAGAATAAGAGAAGCAAAAGTGGCTACTCAGTATTTTTCAATGCACAGAGAATTGTATATTTAAAAGTAAGATTCCAGAGGTTTTAATCTGAGGAGGAACTCAGTGTATTGTGTGTATATGAAATTAGAGATGAGCAACAATTTCAAGATATGAGCCCTTTCCATCCTCTTTTACATACATATAAATGAAATTTCCATGTACTATTTAAATTTCACAGTTTCAGATGATGATTTTGAAGTCACCTGTCATTTGCAAATTGTGGTGGGAAAGTCAGAGCTCAAATGATGGCATAGGTCTCTCAAATTCATCCCATTGCAAAGTCTAGAGTCTTTACAGTTGTCTTTATCTAGACTGCAAAAATCTTTGGTGGCACGTTGCCAATTTCTATTAAAGTTACATAATATTACTTTTATTTGAGAGTTTTCAGATTAATATTAAATAACTCAGCATACAGAGGGATATAATGCCCATCTTAAATTGCCTCACCCAACAAGTGCACTTGAAGGCTATTAACGGAAAAGCTAAAAAGGAGACTGAATATTATGGACACAAAATCTTAAGTACTTTCTTATGTCTATATTGTTTTTACTTGTGTCTTTTCATGGGAAATTATGCTACCTGTGATTTATTATTCTCTTTATTAGTAAGATGATTGAAACTAATATTAGTAGCAACATAGGCAAAGGAGGATGGTTATAGAAGGGAAGAGGTAATAAAAAGACACTTTAAAAAACTAAATGGTCCATCTTTGGATAAATATAGGAAAAACAAAGAAATTTGCCTATTTATCTAAAATTAAATACAAGTACAAAGTGTTCTAAAAAGTAGATTACAGTAAATTCAGGATCTCACAACTTTTCTGGATTTTCTACAACAAAATGATAAAAATTAATAGCAAAAACTACTTTTCTAGAAAATGTTAAGTTTTCTCATTTTTTTCTAATTTTATTAGATTACAATGACAGAGATAGCCTAAAACCTGCATTAGAATTTAATTGAGTACTATATTTTCTGTAGTGCTTTTGGAAGAAGGTGAAAATAGTGGACTATGCAAAAAAAAATCAATTAGTAGTAGAGTGAAGAGACAACCAACAGAATGGAAAAAAAATTTACCAGCTGTTCTTCTGACAGAGGACTAATATCTAGAATACATAAAGAGATTTTTAAAAACATAGACTACCTTAAATAAAAGACCCAGTCAATAAATGGGCAAGTGAAATAAATAGACACTTCATAGAGGAAGAAATATAAATAGTTATCAAATATATGAAAAAATGTTTAACATCCCTGCCATACAGAAATGTTAATTAAAACAATGCCAAGATCCATCTTACTTCAGAAAGAATGACACTCATCAAGAAATCAAAAATAACAAATGCTGCTATGCATGTCATGGAAAGGGGACCCTCCTACATTGTTGGTGGGAATGTAAACTAGTACAACCATTATGGAAATCACTATGGAGATTTCTTTTTTTTTTTTTGGTACCGGGGATTGAACTCGGGTCCTTGCACTTGCACAGCAGATGGCGAAACCAATGAGCTAAATCCCCAGCCCAACTATGGAGATTTCTTAAAGAACTAAAATTAGAAATTCCATATGACTCAGCTATCTCCCTTCTAGATATCTTTCCCAAAGAGCTTAAGACATCATACTACAAGGATACACACATACCAATCTTTATAGTAGCACAATTCACAATAGATTAATCCTAGAAGCAGCTTGTATACCCAGCAACAGATGACTGGATAAAGAAAATGTGGTATCCATATATAATGGAATATTACTTGGCTATTAAAAAGGATAAGTTTGAGACACTAATAGGAAAATGGATCTACCTGGAAAATACAATGTTGAGTGAAATAAATCAGACAGACAAGTTTAAATACCATATGGTATCTCTCATTTGAGTGAGGCAAAGTACAAAGAGATTAATAAAGGATAGAGAGAAGGAGACAGGGGGAAGGATCTCTTGCAAATGGAAAGGGGTCCAAGAGACTAAGAGTAAGAGGTGAGGGCGAGGGGGAGGGGGAGGCCAAATAAGTAGAATAAAGAGTCCCATGTACAGGAACTGGATAACCTCAATGAAAGTAAACATTATATGTCATAAACATGAGCTAAGATTAATAATATCAACAAGAATGAAAATGAGGAAAGGGGAATTAGAGGAGGAAGGAAGTGGAGGGAAGAGGTAAGGGGATTAAAAAAGAAACAGATTGTATTATACATGTACCCACTCCCCAAGAGGATTGTAAATTGCATTACTGCAAACATGTATTAATAAAGAAAGAAAGAAAATGATGGATTGGGAGCCAGTCTGTAATTGCTGTGATCTAAATTAGATACAAATGTTAATTTGTTTTTAGATCTATCAAATAGGAAGAAAGTTGACTCATTTTCTTTCTTTCTCTCTTCCTTCCTTCCTTCCTTCCTTCCTTTTTTTCTTTCTTTCTGGAGGAGAGGATTGAGTCCAGGGCATTCCTACTGAACTACATCCTTGGTACCATTTTCTAGTTTTTTAATTTTGAGATAAGTTCTTGCTAAGTTACCATGTTTCCCAGCTGGGATTGAATGGTATACTTCTGCCTCAGTCTTTCAGAGTGCTGGAATTTCAGGTGTGTAACACCATGCTTGGCTTGATTAATCATTTCTACATTTCATGACTGCTATAAAATTAATAGGACCATGACATAACTTTAAAAACTGTGATCAGGACAGTGTGGAAAATCAAACAAGAAAAAGAAGCATTGGCATTTGTTTAGAGATATTCAAATCAATAGATGTTTGACATTAAATTTAATAATGGAAGTGGAAAACCCAATAAAAAAAGAAGTACTATTTTGGTATTCTAACTAGATCCAATCTTGGCTCACTCCCATAATCACCCAAAAACCATGCAGGCATAATAGTTGGTAAACAGTGTCTCATATAGCAACTTACACAATTTATGGCTTTTTGATTAACAAGCAAAAACTATAAGGAGGAAAATTGCAGAGCCAGGTGTGGACAGGTGAGGAGCAGAACTGCCAGGAGCTACCTGAGCTACACCACCCTGTTCCGGGCCTCCCAGTCAGCAGACAGGTGAGGAGTGGAGCCCACCACCCCAGCCCCTCCCCACCCCTGCTGCGGCCCCCTGGTTCCGCCTGTACCTGGATCCACACCACAGAGGCACAGGGGATCATAAAGACCATTGTCCTGAGCTCCAGAAGATAGAGAAGAAGTGAACAACAGAAAGAGGGCCTCTCTCAGGCTCCTTGATGAAAATTGAAGCCCACTGGAAAAGTGCAGAGAATCTCTGAAATAAAGGCACACCGGACCACCATAGTTGGTAAGTTGGAGGGATCACCACCTCCAATTGGAACCTGAACTATCTTCAGGGGAAGGGCAGCTGGAACCTACAGTAGAGCCTTGCAGAGTTCAACCCTGCAGGAGGTCAGGGACCTCAGCTTGGGACTTGCAGCCAGAAATCAGCCTGAATCTCAGGGATCTGCTGCTGGCTTGCTGAGACTAATCGACTTAGACCTGCACACTGTGGCCCATATTGTCTATTGTGACAGCAGAGACATAACCTGAAGGAGGCCCTTCATTTTTATTTGGTATTTGTTATTTTCAAAATTATTTTTTTCCTCTCATTTTAAATTTTTTATTTGTTTTTTTCTACTCTTTTCAAATTGTGTTATTTCTTATCTGTTTTCTTTTCTTTCTCTCACTCTCTTGCTCTCTCACTGTCCCACATTGTTCTTCATCTCCCTTTTTGTTACTGTTCCTGCCCTAACTCAGATTTCTTCTTTCTTGTTCTTTTCTTCTCATTTTTTCCTTCTCTCAATTGTCATTAGTTTCAAAGGAAAGTGAATACAGTTTCTATCTTCCCTATTGATGATAGGTTGTTCTGTTCTAGTCTTTGTTCTTTCATTCTGTCTTTTCATCTTGTCTTCAACAGTTTCCCAGAGTTTGCATGATCTTCCTGTGTCCTCTGGCCTCACTTCTAAGCTTTCCTTTTCCTTCTACCTATCTATCCCTTCCTATCCAAATCCTTCTAAGTCCCCATCCCAAAGGGTAAAGTTGCTATATTGAAGAGTCTATTCACTATAAGCATATTTTGGGCTGGTCCTCAATTTTGATTTAATTCACATGGTTAAAGGTGATAGAGTAATAACTACCACAAATTATTATTGTCTAAGCTGTACTTTATATTATTGTTATTGCTGACTGTATCATTTGGGTTAAGGTGTTGTGATTGATTTAATCAGTTACCCTTCTGGTATAATGAAAATGAGATTGTCCTGGTCATTAGGACTCAAAACCTTAAGATCTATATCTGGAAGACACCTCTGAGAATCAATCATTCCATAGGGTTCTAAATACAAGCAACAAAGATAACTACAATAACCAATATTGAAGTATCAACACAGGAACTAAACCAAGGGGAGTACCAACAACAAAAATAGAAATGAGACGACATTTAAGCAAGGCTTAATCCCAGACTTTCAGCTCACCAAAGGCAAACTCTGGGGGAAACAAGTTGGAAAAGTCTGATAATCAACCACCTGGACACTCTGAACTGATAGCACAGGAAGTAACAAAACAGATGAATGAGGCTCTAGAAAAATTCAAAACAGAAATAATTTCTCAGATAACTACAGAGATGGTGAGCAGAATGAAAGACATAATTAGAGACTCTAGAACAGAAACAGATTTCAAAAAAAATAGATGAGTTCAGGACCATGATGGAAGCCATGAATCCCCAGCATAGGAAAGAAATGGAAATCATGAACACTCAACATAGGAAAGAAATGGAATCCATGAAACAGATTCAAACAGATATCCAGAAGATTAAAAACTCTATTGAAAGTATACACAACAGACTGAGCCAATCTGAAGACAGAATATCAGTTACAGAAGACAGGCTGGCGGTCAGTGACTTTGAAAAGAGAGATCTCTTAAAACTAGTAAGGGACCATGAGAAATCAATCCAATAGCTTCTAGATGACACAAAGAAGAATATTATAAGAATGATAGGGGTCCATAAAAAAGCAGGACAAAGTACAAATGACATAAAAAAAAACTGTTCACAGAATTAATGACAAAAAACTTCCCAAACAGAGCAAAAGAATTTGACATACAGAGAAGTAAGGCATATAGGACTCCAACCAGCCATGATCAAAAAAGTCTACACCTAGAGATATAATAATCAAGATTCTGGAAACCCAACAGAAGAACAAAATACTACAAACAGAGAAAAGAAACAAATCACATGCAAAGGAACGTCCATCAGAATCACAGAAGACTTTTCAACACAAATCCTCAAATCAAAGAAAGCCTGGGGTGAGGTATTTCAAACCCTAAAAGAAAACAACCTCCAACTTAGACTGATATATCCTTCAAAACTATCTTTCGAAATTGATGGGGAAATAAGATACTTCCATGGCAAAGAACACCTGAGAAACTTCATGAATACCAAACCAGCACTCCAAACAAGTCTAAACAATATCCTAGAAAAAGACAATGAAGGTCACAACTCCATGAGGCCCAACAGAGCAAATATATCAGACAAGGCAAGAAATTAAAAGGAGAGAGGAAAAAAAATAAAAAACAGCAAACAACAGGAAAATAACATGACAACAATAAATCAGTACATATCAGTTATAACCATCAATGTTAATGGGCTCAACTCACCAATCAAAAGAAACAGACTGACAGAATGGATTAAGAAACAAAATCCAACAATATGCTGTATACAAGAAAAGTACTTAGTTCAAAAAGAAACTCCTAGACTGAAAGTAAAAGGGTGGAAAACAGTTAAAAGCAGGGATAGCTATCTTATTTACAGACAAAGTAAATTTCAAGCCAAAACTAATTAATGGAGACAATGAAGGTCACTACATCCTTGTAAAGGGAACAATCCAAGAGGAAGAGATGACAATCATAAATATATAGGCACCAAATACTAATGACCCCAACTATACAAAACAAATATTAATGGACATGAAAAACCAAATAAGCACTAATACAATAGTAGTGGGGGACCTCAATACCCCGTTGTCACAAATAGACAGATCATCCAGACAAAAAATCAATAACAAAATACTAGAACTCAACCAAGTTTTTGAACAAATGGACTTAATAGACTTCCACAGAGTGTTCCATTCCACAAAATCAGAATATATATTCTTTTCAGCTGCACAAGAGTCATTCTCCAAAATGGACCACATGCTAGTTCATAGAACACATTTAAGTAAATGCATAGGAATTGAAATTATCTCATGTATATTATCAGACCATAGTGCAATTATACTGGAGATCAATAGCATAAGAAACCACAAGAAACAAACACATGGAAATTGAGTCACAGAGGAAATTAAAGAAGAAATTAGACTTTTTTTGCAATTAAATGATAATGCCAGTACAAAATACAGGAATCTATGGGACACAATGAAAGCAGTTCTATGTGGGAAATTCATAGCAGTGAATGTGCACACTAGGAAAACAGAGCAAGCTCAAATAAACCACCTAGTGCTGAATCTTAACCTCCTAGAAAAAAAAGAGCAAGACAAACCCAAAGCTAGTACAAGGGAAGAAATTATAAAGATCAGAGCAGAAATCAATGCAATGGAGACTAAGAGAATGATACAAAAAAATCAACAAATCAAGTTGGTTTTTCGAAAGAATGAATAAAATTGATAGGGCTGTGGATTTAGCTCAGTGGTTCCGTCACCTGCCTAGCAAGCCCAAGGTCCCAAGTTCAATCCCCAGTGCCAATAAATAAATAAATAAATAAAAAAATAAATAAATGTATAAAACCTTAGCCGACCTTATCAAAAAAAGGAAAGAAAAGGCTCAAATTCATGCAATTAGGAATGAAAAAGGTGAAGTCACAACAGACCCAGCAGAAATCCAGGGGATCATCAATACCTACTTTGAGAACTGTACTCTAATAAAATGGAAAACACAGAAGAAATGGACAGATTTCTAGCTACATATGAATTACCAAAGTTGAATGAAGAAGATATAAAAATCCTAAACACCCCAATTACAATCAGTGAAACTGAAAACATAATTAAAAATTTACCAACAAAGAAAAACCCAGGTCCTGATGGCTTCATCTCTGAATTCTACAAGACATTTAGAGAAGAACTATTGCCACTACTCTTTAAACTTTTCAATGAAATTGAAAGGGACACAATACTTCAGAATTCATTCCTGGAAGCAAGTGTTACTTTGATTCCAAAACCAGGGAAAGACCCAACCAAAAAAGGGAACTATAGGCCAATCTCACTAATGAACATAGATGCAAAAATCTGCAATAAAATACTGGCAAACAGAATACAGAGTGTCATCAAGAAGATCATATAGCCAGACCAAGTCAGACTTATCCCAGGGATGCAAGGATGGTTCAACATACGTAAATCAATAAATGTAATACACTGTATTAACAGAGTCAAGGACAAAAACCATATGATCATCTCAATAGATGCAGAAAAAGTATTCGATAAAATTCAACACTGATTCATGTTAAAAACCCTGCAGACAATTGGAATAGAGGGTCTTTATCTCAACTTGATAAAGGCTATCTATGAAAAACCAACAGCCGATATCATACTAAATGGTCAAAAACTGAAAACATTCACACAAAAATCAGGAACAAGACAAGGATGTCCACTATCACCACTCTGGTTCAATATAGTTTTGGAAACATTAGCCACAGCAATTAGACAAGAGAAAAAAATAAAAAGAATAAAGATAGAAAAGGAAAAATTTAAACTGTCATTATTTGCTGATGATACAATACTTTATATTGAAGACCCAAAAAACTCTGCCAAATGACATCTAGACGTAATTGACAGATACAGTAGCATAGCTGGATACAAGGTAAACACTCAAAAATCAATAGCCTTCTTGTACACAAATAACAGACTCACTGAGAGAGAAATTAGGGAAATAATCACTTTCACAATAGCATCCAAAAAAATGAAATATCTAGAAATCAATCTAACAAAGGAAGGAAAAGAACTCTACGTTAAGAACTACAACACTCTGAAAAAAGAGATCAAAGAGAATATAAGAAAATGGAAAGACATCCCTTGTTCCTGGGTAGGAAGAAACAATATAGTGAAAATGGCCATACTTCCAAAACTATTATACAGATTCAATGCAATCTCAATTGAAATAACAACAGTATATCTCACAGAGCTAGAGAAAACAATCCAAAAATTCATTTGGAACAAGAAGAGACCTAGAATAGCAAAAGCAATTCTAGGCAACAAAGACATGGCAGGGGGTATCACAATCCCCAATTTGAAACTATACTACAAAACCACTTTGATAAAAAAAAAGCATGGTACTGGCAAAGAAATAGGCCCAAGGATCAGTGGAATAGATTAGAAGATACAGAAACAACTCCAGACTTACTCAGACACCTCATCTTTGACAAAGGAGCCAACCATCCTCATTGGAGGAAAGATAGCCTCTTTAGTAAATGGTGTTGGAAAAACTGGATTTCAACTTGCCAAAGATTAAAACTAAAAATCTATCTTTCACCATGCACTAAACTAAAGTCAAAGTGTATTAAAGATCTAAATATTAAAAACAGATACACTAAACTTGCTGGAAGATAAGTTCGGGAGAACTCTTGAAGACATTGGCATAGGAAAAGACTTTATGAACAAATCCTCAGTAGCATGGGAACTAACACAAAGAATCAACAACTGGGATCTCATCTTATTAAAAAGCTCCTGCACTGCAAGAGAAACCACCAACAGAGCTAAGAGGCAACCTACTATGTGGAAAAATTTTTTACCAGCTGTTCCTCAGACAAAGGTCTACCATCTAGAATATAGAACTGAAAAAAAATCAGACCCCTCCAAATATAAAGACCCATTTTAAAAATGGGCATCTGAAATGAACAGATATTTCTCAGACAAAGAAGTAAAAGCAGCAAATAAATATATAAAAAACTGTTCAACATCACTGGTCAATTGAGAAATGCAGATGAAAGCAACACAAATTCCATCTCACCCCAGAAAGAATGGCTGCTATCGTGAATTCAACCAATAACAAATGCTGGCGGGGCTGTGGGGAAAGAGGAACCCTGCTCCACTGCTGGTGGGAGTGTAGACTGGTGCAAGCACTGTGGAAATCAGTATGGAGATACCTCAAAGAACTAGGACTGGAAGTCCCATTTGGCCCCACTATTCCACTGCTGGGGATCTTCCCCAAAGAATTAAAAGAATCATACCACAGTGATATATGTTCACCCATGTTCATAGCAGCACAGTTTGTAATAGCTAAAACTTGGAAACAGCCCAAATGCCCATCAACTGGAGACTGGATACAGAAAATGTGTTGTCTTTTTTTATAAAATGGAGTACTATTCAGCCATAAAGAATGAGAAACTAGAGACATTTATAGCTAAGTGGATGCAAATTTAGGCCTTACTCTTAAATGAAATAAATAGGACACACATGTGTAAATATCAAATAGTTTCCCTTGTTTCAAAAACTAAAAGTGTAAATAAGGTTCCAAATGTATAATTGATATTGTGAAATAGGAAGAAAAGGGGCAAAGGGGAGGGGGAAGTGGGAGGGTTAGGGGAAAGAAAAGAAGGGAAAAGAAAAACTATGAGAAAAGGAAAAAAACAGAAACAAAATCTTTGTAAGTAGGGACGTGTGGAGGGGTGAAAGGAGGGCAGAGGAATAGGGACAAAATAAGAACAAAGATACATCATGTAAAGGTACAAGATCCCAATGATGAATGTAACTGTACTGTGTACCTAAAATGTACCAATAAAGTTAATGGAAAAAAAAAAAAAGAAAATGGAACCTCAAGTTTTTCCCATTTCTCTCATTTCTCTCTTCCTTTCATACAATCTCAGTGGTACCAGCAAGTCAACTCAGGAAAATGGGAATGGAGAGTAAATTTATTAACTCAGTCTAAGAGATAGAGGACATTGAAGAATAAGCTGGATTAAATGGGGCTGAAAATCATGATATAGTCAGTTATACACTATGAACAGTGCTGTTGGTTATCAAATTATGTTGATTTTCTAAAAAATTATTTTCTATATTCATTTATTAATGTATTAATTCAAATAGTAATTATCTACCAATAGTAAATATCTACCAAATATACTGAGATAGAATGATGAATAAGACCAGGCCCCATCTCCCAGGAGTGTGCTGTAGGGTTAAATAATACAAGATTGTATGTCCTTTGTTACAGTGCTAAGTGTCAGCAGCCTATGACATAATTATAATCCGATGGAGAAACTAAGTATTATATAATCAAGCAATGTCTTTCAGTGCGTATCCACTCCATGGTGCTCTGCTACTATGAAAAATTATACTCACAAATGCTCTTTGCTAGCATTTTCAAAAGATGAAAAGTGTCTATGCACTAAATATGAATCCCAATTCATTCCAGATATTATTTTATGTAGAATCAGGATATGAGGATATTAGCCAAGAGAATGAAAAAGGAATGTACCTGCATACAATTGTGTGTTCTATTTTTTAGGCTTAACTGCTTAGCTGTAACATTTGTACATTAACTAAATAACATCTCAAGGGGAGCTGGAGATAGAACTTTGATGTCTCCTGATTGTACATGTGTGAGTTGTGCTCTCAAAGGATGGTCCTTAAAAACTCCCTGCTGGAAGCTATTGTGCATATTGTAAAGGGACTGTTGCTAAGTGCCAATTGAGCTAGTACTGTATACTTGCCATTAAAAAAGAAGATTTCATACCACTTGATTATGTTAAATAGAAATGTTTGAAATTTATACAGAATTATATCAAAATGGCACAGTAGTTATATGTCTAAAGAGCTGCAACTACTCTATGCCATAACTAATGTCAATCCTTCTGATGGATGGTTTAATGTGAGGACTGTCACAGAATGTATTATATGAGAACTATAGAAAGCCTTGGAATAGTGAGCCCATGAATATATAATGCAATAGAATCTAACTTATGTTTGCATATGTATATATCTCAATACAAATGGAACTGGCTGAATTTTTAAGTACATACAATGAGGTCTTAATTTACTGTGTGCATTCTAGGGTCAGAGTACTATACTTGGTACTGTGCAAGATTCTTGTGCTCTAAGAACATATGTCCTCGCGAATTTTTCTGAAAATTTCATCTCTTCAGAAACTTCAAATTTTTCCTTTAAACTAAGGTAGCAGGCAAACACTTACAGTCTGTTAGGTGGGGCTTCTCCCTAAACAAATTCTATTTTCAGTGGATATGTGTTCCACATGCCTTAGTTATAAACTGTAAATGGCATAAATGCAGTAATAAACATCTTATTTCATAAAAACAGAGAAAGAACTAAACTAAAGCCTTTAACTCTATGTTCTATTTCCTCTAAAGTCCCCATTAAAATAACAAAAAAGGAAAACTTTTTAAGAAGAAAACTATGCTCTTAGTAGAAAAATCTATAAAGGAGGCAGCTGTGGACCAGCAAGTTTGGAGAAATCCTGGAAGATGGAATGTGAGAGGGAAAATGGACAGGAAGAAATGGCACAAGTCACAGATCTAGGGATGGGTGTGGCTTCCCAGGAGTCCAGGAGAAAGGCTAAACCTAGTTTGAGCAAAAAGTCCATGGCATCTGAACTATACCTCAGTGAAGCTGTTTGTTCAATTGTTTGTTTGCAGAGAGAAACAAAACATTAGCAATAAAAAGACATCCATCTGGCCACAAGACCCATAGGGTCCCTTTCTCCCTTTCGTTTTTTGTTATTGAGGGGGATCCACTCCAGCTTCAATGCATTCTTTTAAAAACAAAAGCAAAAATGAGAGCTGGGAAAGACTTACTGGGTGAACCCAAGAGAGAAAGGAAAAATAAATATAATTTCACTTACATCCTTACTACTATGATGACCACTTGGGAGGGCAGAAGAGGCACACACAGTATGCCCAGGAAGAAAAACACTATCCTCCACCTTCATGGGAAACCTTCCCTAACAAATACTGGTTTTGGGAGGGACCTCCCCCTGCTAGCCTGTCCCTATCAGAGAAAGCCAACACATTGCCCTGGCTTGTTCTACACAGCACTACTCTCAGTGTCCCTCCTTCCCATGAGGGCCCCAACTCCCATTCAAAAGGAAAGCTCTAATTTTAGAGAACAGACCAGGCCTCTTTAGGGTAACGAATGCTTACTAAATACATTAATCAACATGTACTACTTCCCCCAAACAAACATCACTATGCTGTCTTACAAACCTACACTAATAAAAGGAAAAATATATACTTATCACTTCAATCTTTCTTTTTTTTGATTCTTTTATTGGTACATTTTAGGTATACAGCACAATTACATTTCTCATTGGGAATTGTACCTTTACAGGATGCATCTTGGTTCTTATTTTTTCCCCATTCCTAGCCCCCCCTTCACCCCTCCACCCTTCCCTATTTACAAAGACTTTATTTCCATTTTTTCCATTTCTCAGCATTTTTCCTTCCCTTCTTTCCTTTCCCCTGCCCCTCCCACTACCCCTACCCCTTTGGAACTTTTCTTCCTATTTTGCATTATTGATTATTCATTCTAATCATTAGTATATTTTAGGTATACAATAGAATGACATTCATCATTGGAAATTTGCACCTTTACATAATCTCTCTTGGTTCTTATTTTTCACCCTTGCCCAGGCCTCCCTTCAACCCCTCCATTCCTCCTTATTTACAAAGATTTTGTTCCTATTTTTCCATTTTCTCATATTAATCCCATTCCCTTCTATCCTTTCCCCTAGCCCTCCCACTTCCTTCCCCTTTGCCCTTTTCTTCATATTTCACGTTACCTATTATACATTTTAGTCCTTATTTACATGTTCAGTTTCTCACACCAGAGAAACTTCGGTATTTATACACGTGTGTCCTATTTATTTCACTTAAGAGTATCGCCTCAATGTGCATCCACTTACCTATAAATGTCTCTAATTCCTTATTTTTTATGGCTGAGTAGTATTCCATTTTATAAAAAACCACATTTTCTTTATCCAGTTTCCTGTTGATGGGCATTTTGGCTGTTTCCAAGTTTTAGTTATCACAAACTGTGCTGCTATGAACATGGGTGCACATATATCACTATGGTATGATTCTTTTAATTCTTTGGGGAAGATCCCCAGCAGTGGAATAGCAAGGTCAAATGGGACTTCCAGGCCTAGTTCTTTGAGGTATCTCCATACTGATTTCCACGGTGGTTGCACCAGTCTACGCCCCCACCAGCAAATGAAAACAACGCTGAGATTTCACCTCACTCCAGAAAGAATGGCGGCTATCATGAAATCAACCAATAACAAGTGCTGGCAGGGCTGTGGGGAAAGAGGAACCCTTCTCCACTGCTGGTGGGAGTGTAGACGGGTTCAATCTTTCATTTACAAATATGAACATAAAAAAATGCTTCATTAGATGTTAATGGAAACCCAAGGGCTTGAAAGGGAAGGTTTTGTATGAACACATAGGTAATTTTTGGTAAGAAAAAGTGTCTCACAAGCTACTATAATAAAATTGCTATCCAGAAAAACTAGATGAAATCCCAGAAATTTAAAATGTGATTACAGAATTTAAAAAGAGGAGCACTGAACTAATAAATAACCAGTTTCATAGCAATATCTCCAAACAAGATTTGAATGAGAAGCTTAAAGAAATATCTTAGAATTTAAACCGGTACAACCACTATAGAAATCAGTATGGAATTTGCTCAAAAAACTAAAACTGTTTGACTCAGCTATTCCCTTTCTATGTATCTTCCCCAAAGAGTTAAGGACATAATATTACAGCGGTACATGCATATCTATGTTTATAACAGCGCGACCTCTTTCTAAGGAGGGTGTACTTTGCACTTACTACTTAAGGGATGAACTAAAGTTCCATAATTTCGCTTTGTGAAATACAAAAAACGCTATCAATATCATCGTAAATTTTATGAACAAATCTTCACCCCAGTAGTCAGGCTCACTTGCTGCTTTATCCAATCTTCTGTCTCAGTAGGAGTCTACAAACCATGATTTGCTGTTGAAAAAGTGTCTAACGTGGGACAATCTCAAGGTCCATTATAGCCATAATGATAAAGAGTTGTTAGTAGCTAAAGGCAGTTGATGCTCCCCTAGTAACTTCAGATAATTATCTAGGTCATAGAGTATAGCATACTAAACCTTATAAAAACAATATTGGCAAAAATTCATCTTTATGACCTAGCTATTATTTCACAATAGTAGGCTACTTGGACTGCAAATCCACATCAATACAGAGCAACTCTGATGGAAGAATACAAGTTAATCACAATCCCAGTGTATCTCACATGAATATATGTCCATATAAAATGACCACATCACAAAGAACATGGTGGGACTGAAAAAGTCAACAAAGAACAGCCATTTATTTTTAGCCTAAGTGATACCTGTTCAAAATCATCCTGGTAATAGAGCCAACACTGAAGACTAGGTTGCCTTACATAAAAACAGAAATGATGACATGGGGAAAATCTAGTTTTATCTAAGAAACTATTATTTGCCTATGTTTATCTCTAACAAGCTGGTCTATCCATCCAAGTGTCTTCAACTATTGTGAGTTGTGTATATTGCCCCCTCTAGAAAGCTACAAATAATCCAAAGCTTGGAGATGGAGACAAGAAAGAATCACAGAAGAGTTTGAGGAAACATGTGCCCTTAACTCCTTTTTTTCTGAATATCACCTTTTGGGAGAAAAATACACTTTTTTCCTCTTGTTTTCTGTTTTGTTTTAATAACTGTGCTTATTTTTCTCACAGAGAGGACATCTATCCTTTGAATATGGTCAGCTACAACACTGACTTTGTTGTGGAAGCTTGCCTTCTTTTATTCTTTGATATTTCTTATGGCAAACATCACTCCTGCTTTCTAGTGGAACTCAGCATGCTAAATAATGGATAATAACTTGGCTCCTTTCCACCAAGTTCTGAAAATACTAGTCCATATCTTGCAAACCAAACATTTTCCTACCTAGCTACATCTTGGTGCATAAATCATCATTCATAGACCTAAGTATTTCCTTTTACACATACACATCAGGAAACAGGTGCTAAAATTATTAGAGCATTGCTCATAATAGTAAAAGACTGAAAAATCTCAAATGTATATCAATTAGAGAATGGAAAGATAAGTTCTAATATGTTTACAATAGATTTTTTTGCAGCAGTGAAAAGAAATGCTCTGCAGTTACATGTTATATGTAACCATATAGGTGGATCTTAGGAATGTAATATTGAAAAATAAAATTTAAACATCACAAATCCCTGATTAGTGCACATTATGTTTTCATACATCTCAACTGGACAATATATTATTTATTCATGTATTATATGTGCTAAATATAATTCTTTTAAATAAACTAATGATAAATACAAAATTCAGCATGAAGTTAGTTATTTCTGGAGGTAAATAGGAGAAATGAAGAACTTATAGCTGCAAGCCAAAATTCTGGCAAAATTTATCTTAATAGATTGTGTGGTGGGTTCACAAATATTTAATATATTATTATTGTTTATTTTTATATGTTGCATATACTTATTTGCATATGTCAACTATTATATTTTAAGAGGTACTGAAGAAAACAGGTAAAACATTGCTTAAAGGGTTGTTTGGTAAAACACTTTAAGCAAACTAAGTTAAATAATACATAGGTATATTTAAAGCTGGGCTTCTCAGAGATTTCAGTGTAATACTTTTCATTATGACTCTCAAAATGGAGATATGTTTCTTAAACCCTTGAAGGGGAAGCTAATCTCACAGTAATTAAGACTTCTCCTATCCATCCAAATTCCTCTTCCATCAATCCACCATTTTATCTAGAAGTGTACCATTACTTATTCCTTTAGTGCAGGAAGTATCTATTTGTGGCCTGGAACATTATAAATGTCTTTGGGTGAAATAATGTGCTTCTCAATAGTCTTCTAGTACACAGGAGTTTAGCTAACAATAACAGGTCAGTTTTAAAGTGCAGTATATCTCTGAGGAAACTGGAAACAGGGCAGGTATGTTCAACTCTTTAAGAAAAGTGCATGGCTGGGTCTAGGGAATGGAGAACCAGGACGCATGGCCCATGTGCCTATAGGTAAAGCGGAGTTTAGTATGAGATCAGGGAATCTCCTGAGAGGGAGAAGGCAGGGTGGGTTTAGGTGGCTTACTAGTGGCTGCCATGAATTCTTGCTTTGCACACATAGTTTTTGCTTTTGGATTCCTTAGTTGTATTTTTGGTTTCTTGTTGCTAGATACCAACCATGCTTCAACCAGTTGTGTTGTAGCAGATCATATCAGAATATGTCCTATCATCTCAGCCCATTGCAAGGTCCACTTGCAATTTGGATGCAGTTACTACATATACAATAACTTCCCACCATGAGCACCAGTGTATCTCTCTGCCTGAGGTCAGATGTACCCGATGTTCAGAGCAGGCCCAAACTGTCTTATTTTTAAAACATATAAGAGCTACATTAAACTGATGAGTGAAAGAAAATAACTAAGTACTCAAGCTTCTACTTTAGAGATAGGTTTACATTGTCTTTCCAAGGATTTCTAGGTAGATAGGACTCACAGTAATAATCCATCCATTAACACATCTTCTTTGTGCCCTCCCCCTTGCCTTTTCACTTGTTTATGCTTACACTGTGCTTTCTGGGATTGCTTCTCGCATAAACTACTTACACTTAAATCCCTCTTTCAGGGGCTGTTTTTAGAAAGACAGCAAAATGAACTGTATGCATTCCAGCTCAGTTTTATTTTTAATATTTTTCTCTTCCCTTTTAAATGTGCCGAGTAGCAAATGTTATGGATACAAAAAATGTTATAGTGAATCTTAGGTGCTGCTGCCATATTATAAGCATAGTGTGTAATTGTGGCACCCATGCTGCAACATATTTATATAAAATTCTTTAATCAATACTATTTCTCTCACTCCTTCTACCACCAGGGCAAAGGCTTACCATATTGCACAAGATAAAGTTATTTCTGCTGCAGGCAGGTTACTTATCATTAAGCCTCAACTGTCAAACTCAATACAGAAAAATCTAGAAGCCAGTCCCCGAGTGACTGTTTTGAAGCTGTGGTACATGGGAGGAGGGTATGAAAGTATGAAAATGAGAAGGAGGAGGAGGATCATGCCTTTCTAATCAAGAGCTGGTGCTTTGCAGCATTGTCACTTTCTCCACATGTCAGTAGAGGAGGGTTTTTCTAATCACCGAAGATCTTTGAAGAGTTCAACAGGCAACTCTTCCTTGTGTTTTGTGAAGTTTGAGCACTAGTGTCTCACATACGAAAAGACTTGTAGCTAACCAATTACACTCTGCTAAGTCATACTAAATACATGTCTAGGGCACTGGGCAGTTTAACAATACAGTATCAGTACAGGCATTTGGATATTTTCTTCCAGTAAATGCAAAGTGGTACAATGATGCTTAGGTCACGAACACAACAAGTGATGGTATTGTTTTAGGCAGACTGTTTAACCAGTCACCCCGGTTGGGAGCCCATGACTATTCAGATATATACTCATGTTTGTAATGGATTTAACAGCCTCTGGCCAGTCAGCTCAAAATTAATTTATCCTGGCAATTTCACAAGAAAAATGAGAAAGCAACCAGAATTCTCTCAAGCTCCCTAAGCAGATAAAGGATCCATGCTCAATGCACTGAGATTTCTACAGAGGTGACAGCGAAACTATAGGACATTGTCTTCCTGACTTCTCAGCAATATCAGGTCACTCAACCATGCCAGCAAGGATTCATGTCACAGAATTGTAGAGAAATTAGAAAGCTGACCTTCTGAAAATGGTGGCATATGCATTTGATAAGGTCAGAGAAAAATCTGAATAGAGACCGACTAAAGCCCTGGACATCCTTCCTGGACGTGACCTGAGGACTAAGCTATACTGATAAATGTAGCTTTCTCAATCCTTAGTCAAGGATTCCAATAAGTATATCAGGTCCTCTGTTGTCTCCTTTTATGTACGGTGAAAATGAGAAATGGGTAAACATCTCTGTGTGATTTAGGGTGCAGTAAATTGCAGACCGAAAAATGTACTCTGGGAGGATGAGGCAGGAAGATCACAACTTTGTGACTTAGTGAAACTCTGTCTCAAAATAAAAATTGTAAAAGGACTGGGAATGCAGCATAGTATAAAGTCCTGGGGCTCCATCTCCAGTACCACAGGGGAAAAATAGCACCAAGATGTGACTTAGGAGAGTTTATAACTGAGTAATTACTCTGATATGAGATGATTCTAAAATCTTAAGTGAAAAGAAGTAAATTTGTCTGGTTAGCAATTCCAATACAATGTTGTGAAACAAATGAGAAGCAGTTTTAATGGTTCCTTGAATGCTGAGACAAACGCTGGACCACTGTTTGCCTTTCTGGCTATTTTTATTCCTTTACTTCGAGTGATGAATTAAAGCTAACTTTTCCTGGATAAGGAAAGCTCATCATGTGCATCTCTTCCAAACTCTATATTCCATGACATCAGATGAGTACTTTGAAATTGACCATAGCAGGAGTATTTACATTACAGAAATAGCAAATGGACAAATGTTTTCAATCAGAACTCTGTATTATCTGAGGCACTTGTTAAATATTTATAAGTCTATACCCACATGTACTGAAGTACAAAATGAAAACAAGTAGAAATGACCAGTTTCTTGCCTTTGGCCAGGGGATTCATCTCACACACGCCGGTCGTTATGAGCTTGGGACCTAGGGCAAATTTGGAATATTTATAAGTTAGTGTGTTTTATCTGGTAAATGCCTCCCTCTCTTTTCCATTCCCCTTGTTTATTTGAGGTATAATTGATAAAAAGGTATGAAATATGAAGTTTTGATATATGCATTCATATGAATATTATCACAATTAAGCTAATGAACACATTCACCACATCTTATAGTTACCTGTGTGTCTTTGTGCCGAGTTCATTTAAAATCTACCCCTGAGGGCCAGGAATTTAGCTCAGTGGTTTCATCGCCTGCTGCACAAGTGCAAGGACCCGCGTTCGATCCCTGGTACCAAAAATAAAATAAAATAAAATAAAATAAAATAAAATAAAATAAAATAAAATAAAATCCACCCTCTGAGCTGACTTTAAGAACACAATGCAGTATTACTTGTCATGGTCACCGTGCTGTGCATTAGGTCTCCAGAACTTTTTCAACCTCTATGTCTGAAACCTTGTACCCACTGGCTAACCTCATCCATGTCCCTGCCCCTCAGCCTCAAGTAACTACCACTCTACTCTGCTTCTTTCTGTGACTGTTTTCACCATTCCATATATGAGTGACATCACACAGTACAATGTCCTTGTGGTGTAGCCATGTTCTCCCAAATGACATTTCCTTCTCTTTAACATTGAAAATATTTGATTTTATATGCAGATACACCTTGCATTTTCTTTATCTATCTGTCATCAAAGGCTTTGGTTGCTTCCTTATTTTGGTTATTGTGAATAATGTGGCCATAAACACTGGGGTGGAGGTCTCACTTCCAGTTACTGACTTTGTGTCCTTTGGTTATATAACTAGAAGTGGGGTTGCTGACTCATATGGTAGTTGTCACCGTAATTTTTTGAGGAATCTACATATTATGTCCCATAAAACTACCAATTTGCACTCCAACCAACAATATAAATATCTGATTTTTAAACACTGAGCAAATCACCCAATCTCAGAAAGATTTAGATGTCTCACATGTAAAAATGTCATACCATCTACACTTTGTTTCTCACAGGCTTAAGATGGAATTTCAAATAAAGGACACATGTATAATGAGACACTTATAGAGAAACATTTGACTACAACAGTTTGCTGTCTTCAGAGGAGATAAAACATGAGATGAATTTTAAAGGACAAATATTAAGTGGAAAACTTTGGAAGCATAGTACAGGGAGCCTAGTACATGGCAATTGTGTTAAGCTCGCAGAGCAGAATGTCCAGGGATTACACCATAGAGGTCACTGTAGGACTTGTGTGTCACACGAGTGCTGTGTTGGAGATGAAGACTAGAGATTCAGTTAAAATGGCAGCTTTAGCATTTTAGGATTGCTTCAGATATAGATGAAAGGTAGTCAGAGACAAGTCTAAATTGATGGGTAGAAAACCACAAAAGCAAGTTTTGCAACAGTAGAGAAAAGATATGGAAAAATGCTAATTAGGCCACCACTAATAAAGAGTAATAGCAGAGAACAGACTTGCAAAATAACTGGGAAGTGGAATACACAGGACAGATGAGTGATTAGTACTGTGCCTTTATCGGAAATGCTTAAGACCTGAAGTGTCTCCGCCTCTCTGGGATTTTGGAATTACTGCACATATATAATGAGATATCTCAGAAAGGAAGCCCAAGTCTAAATGTGAAATTCATTTATGTTTCAATGTATATTTTTATGCACATAATCTAGGGGCAATTTTATGCAATATTTTTAATAATTCTGTGTATGAAAGAAAATTTTTGTACATTGAATCATCAGGCTTGTGGCAATTTGTATGCCCTCAAAAGGTTTTAGATTTTAGATCATTAGGATTTTGTATTTTCAGATTAGATTCTCAACCTCTTTTTTTTTGAGGGGAGGAAAATTTTTGATATAGTTTTGAATATATTGAATTCAAAAGGCATGTTTTATATTTTAGCAGGCTTATTCTGTAAGCAATTAGATATATAAACATAAAAATACATAAGATATAAAAACTTTTATAAAATATGTACTCATTTATATAGCAATATCTAAATTTAAAATTTGGGGACATATCATTAAAAAAGCATTTTTAAACCAGGAGAGTGCAGAGGATGACCTAAAGATTATGTGAAAAGAGGAGGGTGAAAAATAGAAATCAGAGAAGGACAAGAAGTAGAACATCTAATGGTACAGTGAAAAGACTGAATAAATAAACAAACAAAAACAGCCAAACAATGGCACAAAAGAAATCAATCATGAAATAAATATGAGGAGAACTGGCAGAAAATAGTATCACAGACTGAGGGAGGAGAAACACTTAAGAAAGAATAGCTTTGGGGGACTATCACCTGCAGTCAGCAAACATGACACTTGACAGTGTCCTTTAGGTTTTAGAATGGAGATTAAGGCCAAGCTCTTTAGAGGATGAAAGGAGATCCATATGCAGATGCTTCTTATTCAATTTTCACTCAATCTTTTTTATAATGCCTTATACAAGACAAAGTTTGATACGCTTTTAAAATTTCTATGTGACTTTATTGGTGTTTCCTATTTTTTAAATGTTTTTATTTAAATCAGCGGTTTTCAATGAATGATTTAGCAATTCTTGGAAGATCTTATGACCCTTTTAAAGGGTCCACAAAGCCAAAGCTATTTTCATGATACTACTAAGCCTTTTGTTTTATTTGATCTCATTTTCTCATGAGTGCACAGTGGAAGTTTTCCAGAGGCTATATGACAAATGATTATATTATTCCTCCAATGGCTAACAGAGGTCATGTAGCATTACCTAATACTACACTTTAAAAAGTTTTAGTTTTGATGCTTAATATGGTAGATGTTGACATATATAACTCACATAAACAAAAGTTCTATTGAGTCTGCAATATTTTCTAAGAGTATAAAAGACTACCAAAAATTTGAGAACTGTTAATTTAAGTGAAATATGCTTTCTTTATTTTCTCTTGCAATTTAGAGATTACACTTATTTTTACTTCTACAAATGTATAAATTTAAGGAAAAAGAACAAATATATACTAGTTATAAGCATCAAGAATTAACTTATCCCTATTGATACAACTAAAATAAGAGCCAAAGTCGATAATTTTAATTCCCATTTACTCCTGTACTTTATTGCTTTGGAAGTCCAGATCCAAGTACGTAGATATATTTATTTATCTATATCAGCATATAAAATAGAAAGAGTGAGATATGTAGATATATATCTATATAAATATAATTAGATATAGATATTTACTGGGGTTGTTTTTTGTTTTGTTTTGTTTGTAGTATTAGGGATTGAACCCAAGGCCTTTACACTGAGCTACATCCCCAGTACTTGTTTTAGTTTTTATGTTGAGACAAAGTCTTACTAAGTTGCTAAATTGTCCAGCTGGGCTAGAATTTGTAATCCTCCAGTTTTATACTCCCAAAGTACTGGGATTATAGGAAATTATTCCAATGCCAGGTTTTGTTTTGTTCTCTTAAACACAAGAAAAGCTTGATGATTTTTTTTCTTTTGGTAGTGTCATTGGCTGAACTGTTCTCCTCTCCTCCAAATTTGAGTATTGAAGTCCTAACTTAAAGTATTTAAGAATCTGACTGTGTTTGTAGAAAGGGACTTTAAAGAGGTAATTAAGCTAACATGAATGTATTGGTATAGACTTAATTGAACATGATTGGTGACCTTATGTATAAAAATTAGAAACCAGACACAAGTAAAGGGAAGATCATCTGATAGCCTGCTATAAGACAAGGAGACAGGCCCTCAGAAAAAAGTAATCATGATGACACTTTGACTTTGGACTTTCAGCTTCCAGAACAGTGAGAAAATAAATTTCTTTTAAGCCACTCAGTCTGTGGTACTTTCTTTTGGAAGCCCTAGATGGCCAATACAGGTAAGCCTTTTTTATTTATTTTCTTTCATCTACAACTTTTGTAAAGGTATTTTATGTTAACCCCCTCAATGTCCACAACATATAATTGCTTTGTGTTTATCAAACTCTATAATATGATGCACATCCTTTGCAGACTTTTAATTAGTGCTATTTTTTGGGGGGGGGGTGTACCGGGGATAGAATTCTGGACTGTGCGCTTGCAAGGCAGGTGCTGGATACACTGAGCTAAATCCCTGTCCCTAATTAGTGCTATTTTTAAAAAGTAAGTTCATGGTCAACTAATTTTGGAGAATGCAAGATTACACAATAATTTCTCAGACACCATAAAATGGAATTTTCTTTTTTTTTTTTTTTGATACCGGGGCTTGAACTCAGGTCCTTGCGCTTGTACATCAGGTGGCAAAACCACTAAGCTAAATCCCCAGCAGGGAATTTTCTATCTTTAACATCTAAGATGGGGTACTAATTGGTTACTGTCTTCTAGAATAAATCTAACTCTTTTATTTAGACAAATAATATACATATATTTTAAGATTAATTTTAATATCTGTTATGTAACAGAAGCTTTCCATCTGTAAAGTGGTGTCTTTCTCCAGGTTAAAAAGAAATGATTCCCCCTCTATGGCCTATTTATTTAAAAGATTATAGCTATTGTCTCAACTGGTCTAATCTCTTCTTCTAAAATACCAGTTGGTCATGGATGCAACTTAACATCTTTCTATTTCACACTTTATTCTTTCTTCTTATCTTTTCATCTTTTTGTCTTTATGCTCTTAGTTCTAAGCAAATTTCTTAAGATTTCCTTAATCATTGATTTAATTTTATGTAGTATTGATTTTAGTCTTTTTGTTTGTAAAGCTCCTATGTATTCAGATATTTTAGTTCATTGTTTCATTCCACTCTCTTTTACATCTGCCTGCTATTCATTCAGCATCTCTTTCACCTGAGACTATTTTGTCTTGTTTAATATTTCATACCCTCTTTCAGCATTCATGTTCTTCCATTTAATAATAAGTACAAAACTGGTTTTCCCCAAAATACTTCTGTTCACTGCAGCAAATCTCTCAAAAGTTTATATCTGCTTTCCTTCAAGTGTTTTTTTATCTTAGCATATGATGTGGATTCTTTTTATAGGCTTCCTGTGAGTGTGTGCTTACATTGGCCTATATATGGGTATTTTTGTATATGAAAATGTGTTTCTCATGCTTATTTAAGATGACTATGAGGATAGTTTGCCAGAATTCAGGATGTGAGTGTTTTTCTTGATTACTCCCACTGCTTACTAAAGTGCTATTTGTATTTACTTGAATTTATTAAGTCAAAAACCTGATCTTTTTCATAATTGCTTGAGTCCAGTTATTAATTATGTAATAACAATAACTGACAGTTGCCCAGTGACTACTGTGTGCCAGGAACCATTCTAAATGTTTAATGAGTTCAGACATTTAAATCTTACAAAAATTTATAGGGAAACTGAGGCACAGGGAGATTAGGCGACTTGCCTAAGGTTATACAATTGTTAAGAAACCAAGTCCAGGCAGTTGAAAATAATGTAATTCCATCTCTTTTACTTGCTACTGGATGAAGGATCTCTTTCCACTGCCTCATCATCTGACCACACCAAATTATGTCCAGTAATTCACCAAAGATTTCAAAAAGTTCTGTGATCTTCTGCTTGGAAACATTAGAATTTGACAGTGCATTCCATGCACATTTGCTCCTATCTCCAAGCTTCCCTGCTGCTAAATTACAAACACAAGAGGAAATACTGCTCTGCTCATGCCTTTTTGTGATTGGCTCAGTAATGTCCTTGGAAACTATTCTCCAAATAGATGTTGAAAGAAAGGTTCTGTTGTTGATAGGAGTGTGTAATGGTCCTACCCACCTCAGAAAGTACCTTTGGCATAGTAGAGAGGTGCACATAGAGTCTTCTCTGTTAAGACATCAAGTTTTTGACACAAACACACAGTGGGATTGGATGGAAATGTCCCTCTTTGTTCCTGCCTAGCCCTGATGATCTGCCTTAGGGCTCCTTTACTTTGGTCATGTAAATTCCTCCCGGGGTCATGCAGACTGTAAAGAATATTTCTAGTTATTAGCATTATGGAAACTGTTCTGGGTTTTGTACATTAGCATTGACACATAAAAGGGAAGTTTAACAGTATATTTTACACCAAGTGATAAGCTAGCTACTGTTTTGGCTGAGCAATTTGGACTGACAGCCAGGGTCAGGTATGGGAATAAGCAAAGTCCCACAGTATAGGTCAGGCAATTTCAAGTTAAAAAGAAAAAAACCATGAAACAACAAGTCCAGATCTGTGGTGGAAAATAAGAAAATTCATTCAAAAAGAAGAATCAGAAGTACAACCTGGTAAGAAAGCCAGTAGCTTAGAGTGAAGATCCAGTGAGCTTGTGATCGAAAGAGAAAATAATTTTCATGAATGTATTTGATTGTCTTCTTGGCTAGAAAAAAGATATTGAGGCCAAATAATTTAAATTAACTTATTATTGATTATTAACCATTAAGACCAAGTTAATGTAAATATTACTATAGGCCTCTGTATCAAAAGTGCCGTAGACTAACTAAGGCTTCACCAAGGAAAGTTAGACTCTCCAAGAGAATTGCTTCCATTGCTTAGATTGAGCTGAGTTCATTATACTGTTACTAAAATTGAACATCATGTGTTCGAGAGTTCATCACATCTTATCTGAAATATCCAAACCTTCTACTTTGAATGAACGACCAAATGAGTGGAGGAAAGAGGCAGACAGTGGAAGGTTAGTTGAGTATCAAGGAAACACGGGACAAATTAATATCTAGACTTATATAACAGGAGTCACAAAGTTCAGAAATGATGACCTTCATAATTTTGAGTAGTTTTCTGGCAAGGTGGGTAATTAGTCAAACAGGAGAGTATCCCCACACTCCCCCGCACACACACCAAATGATCTCCTATTAGCTTAATAGTGGATAACACAATGCTGGTACAAATTTTGATCCCTCCACAAGAGATTGTCAGGATCCACCAGAAAAGCCTTTTGATTCATTCAGTTTCTAACAGTAACAACTGGAACATGGAGTGTTAGTGTGGGGAAAAAGGCTGCAACTATGGAATAGAGAAATGCAATGAGTTGTGTGTGTTCTTGACAATAAGAGAGTAGTAAAATTGTTTGTCAGCAGGATTATTCTCCTAAGTTCCCTGTTATTTCTGATCAATATTCTATGGATGTTGGATAATAAATAGGTGAATGTGAATCGGGAGAGGTGAAGCAATGATTTCAATACTTGATGATAAACATGAAGCCAGAGAAAGAAGGCCATTGAGTTACTTTTGGATGTAAAAACTATGCTCAGTGAATCACTAATGGAGGCAAATACGGCCAATGTCAGTGAGGGAAGATGTGTGTCATATTTATGCTGTGTACAACCACCACCAAGACAGATTTATGTTCATAGCAACTGATAAAAAAGAAGAAATTCCAGAGAAATTTGAATCCTGAAAATATAACAAATTTTGTGTTTCTTTTTCCCCACAGCCTCGCCAGCATTTATTATTGATTTCTTAATGATAGCTGTTCTTTCTGGAGTAAGCTGAGAGGACACCGAATTTGTTGAAATTCCTGATTTACTTCTTAACTTAAATACATCACAGTACACTGGATAATTCCCAAATGAGAACCATGAAGTTCCCCAAAACCTATATTTAATATCATGAATGAGATGAATATGCCCCTAGGTTTTCTATTCTCACATATACACACCTATACTGATTTGTGCACCAGAAACTCTCAAATTGTTTCTCCAGCTAGACATTTAGTTGTGGCTTCATGAAAACTTTTTGAAAGCTGTTACAGGCCAAAACAAATGGCTGTACAACATTTCCTAAATGAAGCTATCCTAAGGTGGGGCTAGGCCCATGACCTTCTTGTACTCTGGCTTTTGGCAGAGGTTACTGCACTGTGATTTTGACTAATACTAAGTGAACTTGGAGCTAAAAATACCCAGACCACCAGCATGTATATAGGTGAACTACATTCTAGCACATACACCTTTCAACCTAAATGATGTCAGGCTCTTTTGGAATCTTGACTGTTACACTATGTAGTAACTGACACCTGTTCACCCACCTCAATAAATTTTCTGTTCCTTCTTGAGCTATAGAACTAGATTGTATTTCTAAGCTTCTTTTGCAATAAGGAATGGACAAGTGATGGAGTTTTAACAAAACGAATGGGAGCAGAAGTACTATGTGTCACTTTCAGGCTAGGTGCAAAAGAACTGTCTACATATTAGCTCTGTGCTTTCCTGGAAACTCTAATAGCAACCTTTGAAGCCATATGTTAAGTATATTAAGGCCACTAGGAGCCTAATCCTGTGAGTAAAAATTTGAGGTTGATTCTGCCTCACCCCGAATACTTGTCAACCTGGGTAGATACTGGAATGACAGGTACACAAGGAATAAATTTCTATTATATTGAGTCTATTTATTGTTTAGATCTATTCATTACAGCAGTATCTGCTACATTAAGGCCCTTCTGAATGATGTGCTCAGGTTTTGCTTTTATAGAGTATTAATCTGATAGACTGTTGAATTAAATGAGATCATAGATATATAGTAGCTGGGATCTAATAAGTGCTCAAAGATCATTAGTTACCCTTAGTCAACTGATCCTAGATCAAAAGGAAATATTTTTGTTTTGTTTTGTTTGTTTTTGTTTTGAAACAGGATGTCACTTTATAGCCCAGGCTGGCCTCAAACTTGCAATCCTCCTGCCTCAGCCTCCCAAGTAGCTGGAAATACAAATGAGTGCCAACACACTGGCAAAAGGAATATGTAATGGCTCATTTGGATCATAACTAGATGGAAATTAAAAATATTTTTGTCATTTGAGGTTTTAACAAAGTTCTAAAGTAAACTTAAAAGATCGATAAAAATGGGTAGTGTACCAAGAAACTTTTATTTTTCTCTCATGGATCATCCACAAGCCTTTTAAAATTAAATTCTGCCATATGAAGAATTCTAAATTGACCCTCAATCACTTTATCTCTTTAAATTCCTTTCCATGCGTAATTACACCTCCACTTGAGTATGAATTGCATCTAGAGACTTGCTTCTAACCAATAAAATACAACCAACGAGCGGAGATGTTACTCTCTTGATCAGGTAAACAAGACTCTGACTTTAGTAATTAGGTCCTTATCTTGCAAGGACACTCTTTATTGCCTTTCTTGGCTTTCACACTGAAAAACTAAGCTTCTATGTTGGGGAGGCCCATGTCTCCAGGAACTAAGAATAGCAGGAACTAACAGCCAGCAAGGAGAGGAAGCTGTTTCAACCACCTCTGCATTACTGAATTCTACCAACAAAGGATGCATGAACTTGGAAGTAGATTGATCATTTCTAAGTTGAGGCTTCAAATGAAACTGTGGAGTCTGGGCTGACACCTATTAAGAATGTGAAGCATGAGTGTGCGCTGAGCGTCGCATCGTGAGAGCAGTGCTTTGGTCCTCTGCTCCTGCGACATGGCCTTCAATTTTGAGACTCCCTCAGGTATCTCAGGCACTGCTGCAGCCACTGCAGCACCTGCGGTGAACTTGCCAGATTAGGATACATTCTATATAATGTAATTAAAGAATCTCCAGTTCTTTATTGGATTTTTTGGAAATTCTCAAAGAACAATTTAATTTGTCAGATAACATCATTGAAAAGGGTGGGTTTGGAGGATTTGGGACAACATCTACAGTTGCAAGCTCTGCATTCAGCTTTTCTGCCCCCACTAACACAGGCACTACTGGATTCTTTGGTGGTACTCAGAACAAAAGTTTTGGATTTGGTACCAGTTTTGGCACAACAATGGGAACTAGTACTGATTTAGGCTCTGGTTTGGGAACTGGACTGGGATTTGGAGAATTTAATACACAGCAACAGCAACAATCTACATTAGGTGGTCTCTTCAGTCAGCCTACACAAGTTCCTGCCCAGTCCAACCAGTTGATAACTACTGCGAGTGCTCTTTCTGCTCCAACACTATTGGGAGATGAGAGAGATGCTATTTTAGCAACATGGAATCAACTGCAGGCTTTCTGGGGAACAGGAAAAGGATATTTCAACAAAAATATGCCACCAGTGGAATTCACACAAGAAAGATCCCTTTTGCCAGTTTAAGGCTCTAGGTTATAGTTGTATGCCCAATAATAAAGATGAAGATGGGCTAGTGGTTTTATTTTTCAACAAAAAAGAAACATATTCGAAGCCAGCAACAGCAGTTGATAGAATCGTTGCAAAAATTTTGGGAGGAAATCAGACCCTTGCTGTAAATGTAGAGGGCATTAAAACATTGCCAGATGATCAGACAGAAGTTGTTATTTATGTTGTTGAGCATTCTCCAAATGGTACCTCAAGAAGAGTTCCAGCTACAACACTACATGCCCATTTTGAACAAGCTAATATAAAGACACAACTACAGCAACTTGGTGTAACCCTTTCTATGACTAGAACACAACTTTCTCCTGCACAGATCAAGCAGCTTTTACAGAATCCTTCTGCTGGTGTTGATCCTATTATTTGGGAACAAGCCAAGGTGGATAACCCTGATTCTGAAAAGTTAATTCCTGCACCCATGGGGGCTTTAAAGAACTTCTCCAAAGACTGAAAGTTCAAGATCAGATGCCTAAGCAGCATCAGACCAGATTAGATATCATACCTGAAGATATTAGTGAGCTACAAAAGAATCAAACTACAAGTATGGCCAAAATTGCACAATACAAGAGGAAACTTATGGATCTTTCCTATAGAAACTTACAGGTCCTACTCAAACAGAAAATTCAAAGGAAGAGTGGTTATGGCATCCAAGCTGATGAAGAGCAGTTATGAGTTCAGCTAGATACAATTCAGTCTGAATTAAATGCACCTACTCAATTCAAGGGCCGATTAAACAAACATGTCCCAAATCAGGATACAGAACCATTTTGGAGCAGTCAGATCTAAAGAAAGATATTACATAGATGCAGATCTGTTACCTGAGATCAAACAGCATTTGAAACAACAACAGGAAGGCCTTAGCCACTTGATTACCATTATAAAAGATGATCTAGAAGATATAAAGTGGGTAGAACATGGATTGAATGAAACCATCCACATCAGAGGTGGTGCCTTTAGTTGACAGTTCATAAACCTGTGTTGGAAGTTTGTGAAATGTATCCTCTTACTGCATCGGGCCTTCCTTAAGGAGGAAATGAACACATGGAGAAAAAAGAGAGAAAATGATCCTTTCCTGGCTTGGATTTTTGAGATTACTGACAAATTACTCTTCACTAAATCTTAAGTAAACTAGTCACTTCACATCCCTTCTAAAATAACCTTCAAAGGATTTAACATCTAAAAAGCTATATATCCTTTAAAAGAAGTGCCTAATTAACATTTTAAAACAGCATTTTCTTAAATACCACAGTATTATTCTCCATTCTGCTTTCTATGGCAAGTAAATATGAAATATATACTTTACATATAACTATATTTTCTTGACTGTTGGAGATTTGAGATTCAGAATGTAAAGGACATCAGTTTTTATAGACGTGAATTCAACTGGGGAGGAGTAAAGCAGATCCAAAAGTTAAAAAGAAATTAAAAGGATGTGAAGCCAAGGCTCCAGCTAAGCTCTTCCCAGGTTTCTGGTCCTCAGGAATTATGAAATAATAAATGTGTTTTGAAGTTGTTAAATTTGGGGATAACTTCTTATACAGCATAGTAATTTATGGTAGACTTCTGGACTAAATTTCAAGAATTAATCAAAGTTTCCCAAAAAACAGCATGGTACTGGCAGAGAAACAGACCCGAGGATCAGTGGAATAGATTGAAGATGCAAGAAAAAACTTCAGACATACTCAGCCACCTCATCTTTGACAAAGGAGCCAATCACCCTAATTGGAGGAAAGATAGCCTATTTAATAAATGGTATTGGAAAAACTGGATATCAACCTGCCAAAGATTAAAACTAGACCCATATCTATAACCATGCACTAAACTAAGATCGAAGTGGATTAAAGATCTAAATATTAAGAAAGAAGTATTAAATTTGCTGAAAGATAAGTTCGGTAGAACTCTTGAAGACATTGGCATAGGAAAAGACTTTATGAACAAAACCCTAGTAGCACGGGAACTGGCACAAAGAATCAACAACTGGGATCTCATCTTATTAAAAAGCTTCTGCATTGCAAGAGAAACCACCAACAGAACTAAGAGACAGCCTACAATGTAGGAAAAAATTTTCAGCAGCTGTACCTTAGACAAAGGACTACCATCTAAAAATATATAAAGAACTGAAAGAAATTAGACCCCCCAAATTCAAAGACCCAATTAAAAAATGGGCATCTGAAATGAACAAACATTTCTCAAAGAAATAAAAGCAGCAAATAAATATATGAAAAACTGTTCAATATCAATGGTAATTTAAGAAATGCAGATGAAAAGAACACTGAGATTCCACCACACCCCAGAAAGAATGACTGTTATAAAGAATTCATCCAATAACAAATGCTGGTGGGGGTGTAGGGAGAAAGGAACCCTTCTCCATTGTTGGTGGGAGTGCAGACTGGTGCAACCACTGTGGAAATCAGTATGGAGATACCTCAAAGAACTAGGACTAGAGGTCCCATTCGACCCAGCTACCCCGCTGCTGGGTATCTTCCCAAAAGAATTAAAAGAATCATACCACAGCAACATATGTGCACCCATGTTTATAGAGGCACAGTTTGTAATAGCTAAAGCTTGGAAACAGCCCCAGTGCCCATCAACTGGAAACTAGATAAAGAAAATGTGTTTTGTTTTTTTTTATAAAATGGAGTACTGCTCAGCCATAAAGAAGGAGAAACTAAAGACATTTATAGCTAAATGGATGCATATTGAGGCCATACTCTTAAGTGAAATAAATAGGACACACAGGTGTAAATACCGAATAGTTTCTCTGGTGTGAGAAAGTGAAAGTGTAAATAAGGATTAAAATGATTAAAATGAGGGGCCGGGGATTTAGCTCAGTGGTGCCGCCGCCTGCCTGGCAACCTCAAGGTCTGAGTTCAATCCCTGGTACCAAAAAAAAAAATGATTAAAATGAATAATTGATAACTTGAAATACGAAGAAAAGGCTCAAAGGGGTAGGGGTGGTAGTAGGGGAAGGGGAGAGATCAGAATTACAGGCTAGAATCTGGAAAGAATCCATATATAGATTGTGTTTAAAACTATAGGAAGAGATGTAGATAGAGACTAGGCTGGAGCTCATCAGTGGGTTGGGAAAGAAGAGTCACTGAGATCAGAGAGAAGGGTGTGTTTCCAGAAGAAGCACACACAACTATGTATAGTACGCAGTACTTGATAGTGTGATAAATGACTGTTACTGTTTTACGTATTTATCATAACACGCTGTGCTTTTCATCCTTTAGAGCATAATCCTACTTATATAAAAGAATTTACTCTAAAACAGTGTGCTGCTATGCCAGTGGTAGCCTCAAGTATCTCGTGTTTAACTGCTTATTTGGATAATATCAAGGGGCCATTGCAGATGATTGATGTATACCTTTTCAGTTTGCACTTAGAAGTTGGCAATCTGTGTGGTACTTTGCGATGCACATGGATGAAATTGCCTAATAACATGTTTCTCAGATTATATTTCCATCACGTGTCATATGACTGTATTGAAATTTAAATTAAAAAAAATTTGGCCTATGTGGAGTCTACTAGCTAATTGGAATTTTTTTCCAGACCACTATTTGTTCAATATTAGTTTTGAAAATCTTTCTAAAACAAATCATGTCCTCTGATGTCTTGTTAATGCTTGAGATTGTTTTTTTAAATTATATGGAAAAATGTTTAAGTACTTTTCAGTTTTGCTTTGGTTGAGTTCTACTGTATTTGAATATTATTATAGTTTTTTCCCTTGTATTATTTTTCTTTGAATAATTTTAATTTTTATATATGTGTGTGTTTGATAATAAAGTTATACATTTAAAAAAAAGTTTCCCACATATTTTTCTTTTAAATGCCCATGGTTGAAATGATTATACCTCTGGCTTTTTTTTTTTCCATAAAATTTGCTTGAATACTTATAATAGCATATATGACATTTTTATCAATATTGTTGTTCTTTTTCTGCTAGTTCAATACTTCTTAATAGAGTATATTCTTTTTGATAAGAATAATAATATCCATTTCTTTGTGTCTTCTCTGGTGTTTTGAATATATAATAAGTATAATAAGTATCTAATACATAACAAATGCTAAAATAATGTTCTATATACTACTCGGAAATTTGCATTTTCAACTGACTTAAGATACTGAAAATTTTCCAATGAAAAGTGCCTCATTTTAAGAAATTATGGACAGTGTATTTCCTTTTTTCAGTTAAAATTAAATATTTTCAAATATGTCAGGTACAATTAAATTTTTAGGATTATTAACTATACTTTTGTACAGTATAAATTTGTCTTTGGAATATTTGTTCTAGAAAAATCATTTATTCAGAGGACTTTTGCTGGAGTAATTCAGTAAAAAGCTAAGAAACTTGATTCAGGGGCTGGGGATTTAGCTCAGCGGTTTCGCCGCCTGCTGCGCAAGCGCAAGGAACCAAGTTCGATCCCTGGTACTGGAAAAAAAAAAAAAGAAAAAAAGAAAAAAAGAAACTTGATTTAGATATTCTTACTAAATATAATCATCTGTAATAATATTATTATAAAAAGCCATGTAATACAGATATAAAACCTTCAAACCATGTAGAGTTATTTAAGGATCTAGCAATCTTGTATCTTTGGTTTAAACTAAAACTGACAGCATAAAATATATAGTATATTTTAAAATATAACCCAAAACAATAAAATATGTGTGTGCATATATATATATATGCATATATACATATATATATATATGCATATATACATATATATATATGCATATATACATATGAAATATATTGGGTAAGTTGTAAAATTTTAAATTTAGTTCCTAAATAATAAAGGGATTCAGTTTTGTATTTGCTTTGTATTTTTGTGATAAATTTTATTGAATCATACTTTTTTTTTTCAGTACTGGGAATCAAACTCAAGATCTGGAACTTGGCAGGCAGGTATGGCCCTGCTAAGATACATCCCCGGACCTAAAACCATACTTTTAAAATCTTTCATTTTGGTATTCATTTTATCAAATTATAATCCTTTAGCACTTAATAACAGAGGATAAAAAGCACATAGAAAGATGACATGTTGATGGAATTCAGTTGGGTAATAATTTTGTCAAATAATATATTTCTTTAAAAATTACTATCAAATAAAATATTACATACAAATTGGACAAAATAGAAAGAAAAATGTCATCTTAAATTATCTCTCCTGGCTTACAGATAACTGTGTATAATTCTACAATTATACAATGTGTTGATATGTAATTGAAATATATAAAATATAGATAGGGTAAATTTATCAATATATTATTATAATTTTTTCATGACATATATTTATACTATTTCTATAGATAGAAAAAGTATCTGTGTAAATAATGTTAAATTCCAAAGTGAAGAATTTATGAAAGAAAAAGCTAGAAATTATACCACTTATTGCATGATATTTTTCTTCATAATAATTCCCTTGGGGAAGCTTGTATAGTGCAGCTTAGATTTTTGTATCTAATACAATGATGCTATTACAGTTCAAAATAATTTTGGAACACCGCCTTTTGGTACTATGTAAGAATCATTCAACAAACTGTATAAGAAAATTGGCATTTTGGAGGAGCCAGGAAGTCAGCCCATCATTGACAAAACTTTGCCAGAATTTGAAGTTGTTCACTAAAAGAATCCAGTTTCTAGGGTACCGGGATGGCCGAGTGGTTAAGGTGTTGGATTTAAGAATCCAGTTTCTAAGGAAATTATGGAAGGTAAACTGAAATATGATTTTAAACAGTGATGTTGAAATGAAGTTTATAGTCTCTCAAGGTGAATGCTTTAAGAAGGGTAAAATTACTTCTCTGGACATAAATATTGGTATATTTGCTTAAAACATTCTGACATTTTCCTAACCTCTTCTTTCAAATTACCCTATTTTTATTATTGCACTTTATATATATGCATCAAATTATCACACTGTACTTCACAAATATGTATAACTATGACATGTTAATGTTTAGAAAGAATTGTAAGAGGAGAACCTCTTTAGGTAACTGGTAAAACTTATTGAAAAATATCAAATATATGAAAAAGACACTCAACTGGAGGAATAGAAATTTATCTTTAAGTAGAACATGATTAAAAAGTAAGAATGAAGAAAGGAAAGTTAACGCCTTATTTATTCCACTTTAAAGATTAAGGAATTAATTAATTTGCAGAGTAAGTAAAATCTTCCAGATGTGGAAAACATTTGTCTTAGCAATGAAGAAAGAGACTAAGACACAAGTTAAGAGAAAATTGTCATTGCTATGAATACTTATGATGTAGAACCTCTGGAATGCCAGGCTCTCACAGATTTCTGTCTTCTGTGATATTTTCCACAATATAAATTCACATCATAGTATTGTAGATGGGTAAGTTATTCAGATATCTTGTAGGCAGTTAGACAGCACTGGCCCTTGAAAAGCCAACATAGAGGACAAAGAGCCAATTTAAAAAACAATCAAGATACATCCACTAAAGGCCAACATTATAAAAGAAGAGAAACTACTACACCCTCTGCTTCCAAACTGGGAATGAATAACGGTAATTAATATTCTAAATAGGTATCAATCAGCTGAATGGAGGGCCAAGGTCTTATGCTGCCTTTACAGGAAATATCCCTGGCCCACCCTTACTGAAAATCCTCGTAAACTTGCTATGTGACTTGCTCTCCTATTTGACCCCCATCGAATCAATATGACCTGGGTGACTGTACTTGTAATCTTATTGGTTGCTTATGGTTTTGCCCTTCTTTAAACCCGCCTCACCTCCTGGCTTTGCTCTATAAATATCCCTTGGGAAATAGGGTCCTGAGCAACCCACTTTCTGGTCCCCCTTCTGTCTCTCTTAGGCCAAAGCTATCTTTCTCTCAATAAATTTTTCCTACTCTTAATCCCCATTGTTGCTGGAATTCATTCTTCAACTTTAGAGAACACAAATTTGTGTTTTGGATATCTGGTAGGTTTGGGAGTTACATCTCTTCCCCCTATATCAATAGTAATTAAATTTATAGACTAAAGATTGCTGCCTGAGTTAATGTTCATTTCTAACCCCAGTTATATGTGTGGTCTTGGGCAAGTTCTAGATTTGTCTGTCTCAGTCTCCTTATGCACAAATGATATATTATTAAGTAACATAAAATCAATCCTACATCATAGGGCTATAGTGTGATGCTATAATGCATATAAAGGACGTACAATGATACCTACTAAAAAGGAAGCACCTAGAAGTGTTAATTACAGTAGGATCTGGGAGTGTAGTTCAGTGAAGAAGGATGAGCTTAGCATGTAGAAGACCAAGCATTCAATGGTCCATCCCAAAATAAAATAAGACATATTAACTATTGTCATTATTGTTGACATTTTCCTCAGACCTACATATATTCTTAAAGTGTTTCAAGCCTAATTTTTTAGATGTCTTTTTATGAATATCCTTTTAATTTAACATTTCAGTTTTTCAAACTTCTGATGTCACACATCAGCTCTATCGTATTGCCTTCAGATTTGCACCGTCACCCACTCCCAACACTTGATATCTCAACAACTGGTGTTCAGATAATGGACCTCAATTTTATCTTTCTTTAAGGTGGTTTCCTTTTCAACCTGTGATACCACACAGTGGTGTAGAACATAGTGATTTGAAAGACTGGTCTTAAAACTGAGTCCCAGTTCTAATCTGTTTAGTTATTGCCTCTGTCATAAGATCTTTAATATTTTTATGGGGCCAGGGATTTAGCTCAGTGGTTCTGGCGCCTGCCGCACAAGCGCAAGGTCCCAAGTTCGATCACTGGTACCAAAAAAAAAAAAGATGTTTTTACAAAAGCATTAGTAAAACAGATGCCCAAATACCTGATTCCTAATTTGGAGTAAGCTAAGTTAACTAATATTGAGATATTTAAAATAAAAAGCAAATGGAAAGTGTAAAATCCAGATCTGATAACTCCTCAAGTCCCTTTTATTATTTATAGTCCCCAGATATAAATATATATATATTATTTATATATATGTTTGTCACAGTTATGTGATCATTGATACCATATGAGAGATAGAGTTAATATTCTTCATGTGCAGTGTACTACTTCCTATTTTAGTGCCAGTTTCACTTCATGTTTTATTTTATATGTTTGTATTAATTTGTTCTTGAGGCAATGTCTTGCTATGTTGACCAGGCTTGCCTCAAATTTGCAATTCTCCTTTCTGTACTATCCTGGGTAGCTGTGATTACAAGTATGCATTATGCAGCTGGCTTCTCACTCTTTATTTTAACTTTTTTGGGGGGGCGGGTACTGGGGATCAAATTCAGGACCTTGTGCTTGCCAGGCAGGCACCTGAACCACTGAGCTAAATCCCCAGCCCCTCACTCCTTATTTTAAACTTCAGGATTCAATGCTGGCTTAACCACTGTGAAGACATGCTTTGTGTCCTCTTGTAAAACACAGACAAGTTCTTCCTCACAAGAGTTGTGATAGTTAAGTATACTGATGTATGCAAAACCTTTACTGTATTGCTAATAGAATCTTATCAAATGTTGTTTAGGAAGTTCAAGATGTATGTAAGTAAAAAAAAAAATTTTGAATTAAAGTTTGAAAGTTCACTTCCACTAAATTTTAAATAGTCACAGTCTTGCAGTGGATTACTCTAGTTGGTAATGCTCATATTACTACAGGAAATTATATATATACATAGATAATAGCATTTGTATATAAATTTTATTTTTACAAATTCCAGATTTTAAAAATTATCTTTAATTGTGGAAATAGACACCTTGAAAAATGTTTTTAAGACATATCGTAATGGGTTGTTCTTCTGACTATTATAAATTGGTTCATTATTACAATCTCTAGTTTATGTGTTTATTAACATACACAAGGGTATGAACATGCATACACATATTCAAAGAGCCACTTGCTCTATAATGTCGCTAACTGCGGTGATAAATACTATATCTTCAGCATTTGCAGTAGATTTTTGCCTTCCTTTATAAAAAATAATTTTCTTTTACAAATAGTTTAAAATTACCACAATGCAAGCCCTGGTTCTACTTCCCACATGACTACACAGCATAATAATTATATTTCTTTTGCAAAAAAACAGAAGGAAAGAAATCTTTTCAGGAAAAGTGAAAACACTTGTGAATGATAATACACCTTCCTATTTGTAAAACAAATCTTGAAACTCTGTAGCGTAGAGTATTAACAATTATTAGATCACAGTTACACTTTGTCAGAACTAAATGTTTCACATCCTTGCTGGAAGAGAGGAAGACCCTAAGATTACAATATATTTGAACAAGAAGGCACTAACTTTGCATTATTTTCCATTCTTCTTCCTGTCTTTGTCAGGAGGAGGGATCCATGCTGTGCTATTCTCTATTCTGGTTGCCACCTTTGTCAAGAGAATGAGACATCTGAATCAGAATGTTTCCTGCTAGATATAATAACATGCTTTCCTTCTCTTACCTCTCACAAGATGTTGTATTTAGTTAGGTTAGAGTCTCTGATTCCCTTAGGACACCTGCTTGACATTCACCTAAGGTGTCCTTTATGCTGTATTTATTGTACAAGTATTTGATGTGTTGAACAGTTTTGCAGTCCTTCCCAATTTCAAACACATTCTGCCTGCCCTCCTCCCATGTTATTTATCCCGCATTTTCATCATCACTGGGCCAATAAAACGTATGTTTCAATTTGCAAGATACAGAAGCATATGCATGATTTAATTATTATTTTTAAATACTACTTTAAATATTTCAATAATTTGATTTCATATACGAATACAAAGGAAGTAGCTGATATGAATTTGGGAAATAATATATGGTGAGATAGGCATGAACTTAATAGGCATGAACTTAATAGAAGTTCATTTATCAAAGATATATTTAATTTGTGTTTAAAACATGTGTACTTGTTAATTTTTATTCTTCTCAAGGGTAGATCTTAAAGTTACTTTGTCTTTCATCCATGCTGAGATATAAATACTGTATGATGTTTTTAGATCATGCTTCTATATTACTAAGTAGCATAAAAGCTGCTGATAAATAGTCACTTAATTTTCACAAATGTTAAGATATATGGAGCAAACATGACACACATTTGTACACAGCTCCTTTTTACCTTATAAGCAGAATTTCATCCCTATGCAAAAAATGCAGACATGGTAAGCATGAGAAATTCTTTTGAACTCGAGTAGCATACAGATAAGAAGGCATAGAACCATATCAATCTAGTCGATAATGCAACTTCCTGTATTATGTGAGAAACATTTTTGAGTAACTTTAGTCATCCTTTTTTATACTAGAAGAAATTGATCTAATAGTGAATTATATATGATCTTTTGCTAAGAAAACAAACAATATGATCATTACCAGTTTGGGGCATACTTGTAAGAAAAACAGAAACTACACTGAATATTTCCTTTTTAAATTTTTTATTAGTAATGTTTATAGTACATAATGTTTATTCCTGGTATTGAATTGGTGCATGTACATAACACATCTTAAGGATTTTAACTGAAGAGTTTTACTGTAGGTGTTTTATGCTGTAACTCTGTATAGTTTTTTATGGTGCAGACCCTAAAGGGTATGGAGCCATCCTATGTAGGATCTCCTAAGATTCCCAAGTAGGATTAAGGAACAAGTTTCTCACTGCCTTTTCAGTCTTCTCAATCAAGCCAACACAACTCCTCCGTGTTTCTATCTAGGGAAGAGAAATCAGGACACAGTCCACGGGCAGCTTCTCTTATCTGTCTTCTTGTTATTGAAATCCTTTAAGACTTAATGGGAAACTTCTGCTCTACTCTACATCTTTTCTGTGTTGACTCTGTGATGTAGCTCTCTACACATGTATCTCAATACATTCAAAGTGTGTAAACTCTTATTTTTAAAGGTCCAACGCATAAAGTAGAAGTGGCCAGGTTCTGATTTTTGTTGTTGCCCAGGCCTGAGAAGATAGAGATTTGAGACTTATGTTTTAGGACTGATTTAAGTATGTGTCAGTGCATGAGATTAGAAGTCAGCATTAGAAACAACATTGTTCAGAAAATTCTGGCAGAAACTGCAGGCTGGTGGCTGTGAAGCTATTCTCTCACTGACAAGGACACCGGTAAGTTCAGCTCAGTTCAGGGTCACAGCAGCCCACACGGAGTATTGGCCAGCCTTGTCTGCAACATGTGCGGTCAGGATAGGTTCTAGAACCAGTCCCAGAGACACTGCCCAGCTTTCTCCAAAGCCACCAGCATAGGTGTGCAGCTCAAAAAGTAAAAAATATTGGCACATTCTTCTCCCAAGGAAATAAGGACTGCTGACCAGATTTTTAATCATCTTCGGTTATTTTTCCAAGAACAGGAAAGATCACATAAAGCTAATTCGCCTTTTATGCTGACCTAACTAAAAGAGACCATTAAAGCAATTTTCCACTGAGTAAAAAAGTAGCTTTCCTTCACAAAGGCTATTCATTTGTAATTTGTGCTTATGTGTGTAGTTATTAGCTAGATGTCTATACCTCACTAGCTGTAAACTTCATAATCTCAGGAAATATTTCTGCTTGGTTCTCCTTTGTGTCTCTGGTGCCTAATACAGACTATGACACTGACAAAGGATATTAAATGATTACAGAATAAACAAATTAATAAATAGACTCCACAATAATTCCCTCTTGCTATGTTATAAAATATTTGGTAATGTTTTTACCTGAAGAAGAGAAGTTTTAATTCAATCCATGATAGGGATGGCTCAAAAGAGGTATCTCTCTAAAACTAGATAGTCCTTAAGACATAGATTTATCAAACTTATAAATAAATATTTTAAGATAAACATGATTTAAGCTTACTGTTTAAATCAAAGAGATCTATCTGTACCTATTAGAGTAGACCAAATAGTACTTGGTGAAACATCAAGTCTCTATGATTCTATTAGGCAATATGTGGGAATTTTCATCTAATATTAAGACCAGTGAAACATGTATGTTTCCTGTTAAAGTACTTTTCATAGAAGTTGATGGGTGTTATGACTTGTATCTAAGCATCCCCCCAAAGCCTTATGTATTCATAGGTAGGGTTTATCAGAGCTAGCTGGATCAGTGTATGTGATACTGGGATTAAGGGTATGTGTTATTAAGTTAGTCCACTGAATGGAATTAGCATATTTCTGGGTGTGGCTGAATGGGTTTATTAAAATCAGAAGCCCCACCTTGGTGTGGGTGACAATCACCCAAAAGGCTTGTAGCCTGGATGGAATAAAAGGAAAAGGTAGGCTTGCTCCTGCTACTTCTTTGCTGCTTTGGTGACTTCTGCCTGCCACGCCAGGAAGTATTTCTTCTTTGTGATGCCCCTCCACCATATCACTCTGCCTTGGAGCCAGCAGACTATGGACCAAAACCTCCACAAACTATGAGATAAAATAAACCTTTTGTCTATTAACATGTAGGGTTGGGTATTTTGTTTCAACAACCACAAAAGTAACTGAGACAATGAAATAATATACTGAGGGATCTCAGATTTATTAGACCAGGGAATTTGTTTTTATAATAACTTGCTTTATACATTATGTTTTATGTTGAAAATGTTGGCTTAAAAAATGTTCTAAGATTTCAAAAGTGAACTCCAGGATATACTGGAAAGTATACTACAGTAATTTGTACATTTTAAGGACTCTATACATCATCAGATTATGAACCACAGAGTATGCTTTATTCATTCCTGGTAAAAGCATCCTAAGTACTTACTTGTTTTTGGCACATAGCAAATGTTCAATAAATATTTGTTTAATAAAGAAAGAATGAGAGCGATAGTAATGTTTTTGCTATATTGAATGTAATAATTATGATGAATTAGCAATACCTTTCACAGTCTGAGACTGCTATTAATACATGTCAGTGGAAATAGGTGTTGTTAAGAGTTATTTTTAAAACATTCAAATCAAAAAGAAAAACATACTACAAAAGAAAAAATAAAATGAAAAAATTTATTTTTCCAAAAGGTACTGAGGAAAACTTAATGGAAAAATTAATGTGAAGATTGTACATTGTCTTGATTAACATACACTAAAGTTTTGTATTATTACTTTTTCCTGTGAAATTGATTTATTAAATTTGGCTTTCTAATTTTTGTTTAGAGTTTACCAAAGATTGTACATTGTCTTGATTAACATAAACTAAATTTTTGTATTGTTAATTTTTGGTATGAAGATTGCACATTGTCTTGATTAACATAAACTAAATTTTTGTATTATTAATTTTTCCTGTGAAATTGATTTATTAGATTTGGCTTTCTAATTTTTGTTTAGAGTTTATCAAGATGAAAGAACTCTACTTAGTGACTGGTAAAATTCAAAGATTAGACTATTCTGTTGCTTAGATTAGATCCAAGAGCCATCCACAGCTAGGTAGAAAAATACACAAACATCATACTTCACTGAATAATACCAATGATGGCAACAGTGCAATAATAGAGGTTTAAAATGGAGTCAAGAAATGATTTTAAGTAGAGGTCATTATTTTCATGAGGTTTGTTCTCAGATATTTGGAAATACATCTAAACATCCCTAATTTGGCTTCAATCAGCAGCACCAAGCTTCTAAATATAAGTACAGGAAAATTTAAAACCAAAGCTGCATTCAAAATGTATGAATTTTGAGCAGGGAGATGGTAATCAACCAAAGAAACTCATTATTCACTGAGGCCCTATTTTGTCTCAATGATTTGCTTTTTTTGTTAGTTAATTAGTTCAGTAGTAGGTTAGTATGAGACAGGGTCTTACTAAGTCACTAGGTTGTCTAGGCTAGGCTAGAACTTGTGATCCTCAGCCTCTTAGAGTGCTGTGATTTCAAATATGTGCTCCATGCCCAGCTGTCTTCAATGAGTGGTTGAGGACAAATGTGGTTAATATGTAAGTGCTTTGAAATGTAAAATATGATACAGAAAAGATAGAAGCATTTTTAATTAAGCCATCTAGACAGTTTTGAAATTATCATATTTTTAAGTTATACATTGTGTCCTGTGGAGGGAAAGGATTATTTTGTGGTCTGTTGCCTTTGCTCTAGCCTCAAGGACATTTAAGGAGGTTGCATCCTCCTCTTTGAAACATGAATATAGGGAGAATGCTATTGTGTCCAAGAGGCAAGCTAGTGAGAGTCCTGGTGAGATCTATATGTATAATGAATGGCATGCCTGTACTTGAGACTAGATTTTTTATTGAATAACCTGTATAGGAAAAATATATATTTAATAAGTAATCAGCTGCACCAGAGATGGGATTGAGTTCTATACCTCAGGGAGGATTATGGATCTATAAGGTAGCAAGGTGATGTGACCCTAGAACTGAAAAAGCAGTCTAGAAAGTTCAGAGTCTGCTAGGTAGAGAAGTTGAAATTAATGTTTTACATAAAGTGTTTAGAGAAGGCCCTACCAGTGCTTGTGAATAAAGTGAGACATTAGAAGACTTTGAGCAGAGAAATAAGAAGATCTGAATTATGTTTTTTAAAGATGACTGAGCTTTTGTGAAAACAAACTAAGAGAGGGCATTAGGATTATAATCAGTAAAAAATAAACAAGTAACCTCTTTACTATAGAGGTTGAAAGACTGGGAGAAAGGTATAGTAAATAAATATACAAAAGATGGTAGTGGCTTTGAACAAGCTTGTAATGGAAGTAAAGAGAAATGATAGGATTCTGATCATATTAAAAGATTGAGTTGAAAAAAACTTCATAATGGAAAGATTTTTGACCTGATCAATTTAAACTATGCAGTTGCCATTAGCAAAAATGGCCAGTGTGTGGGGCCAAGTATGCATGTGTCTTGTCTGTGTGTGTGCATGTGCATGCATGTGAGAGAAAAATGGTATTCAGGCTTATAATTTTTTGACATGTTAGTTTAAAATGAGTGCTAGAAATCCAAATGGAGATATTAAATATGGAGCCAAATTTACGAATTTAAGATTTCAGGTATAAGGGGAGACTTAGATAAGTATTTTTAACAGCATAATTAAATATTATTCAACTATATAAAACTATATGAAAATATCTTTTCTAATACATTATTTGTTTATCTCTATGGCCTTTGTAAAGTTACATCAAGTATGGATCATGATACATAGAACATTTCTCTCACTCTTAACACTGAGAAAATATTTTCTCTATAAATTGACCTTTATTGACATGATGTTTAAAAGTGTTATTTTTTATTACATACTAATATTTCCAATATATTCAAAACAGGATCCTTACTGCTCATTTGCATTGCTTCTGTCTCTTACTCTCAATGCTGAAATCCTTGTCTGACCTTTTTTTATTACATACATCTGAATCATATCCATGATTTTCTTTACCAAGGTCAAATTGTTAGTGTCCTTATCCATGAATTCTCTCACGATAAGTAAAGAATGTAAGTTCTAACCCAATATCTATAGTCCAGTGTATTCTCTTGGTAGTACAATGATTTTCAAAGACAATATTTACTATTTTTCCCTTTAGAAACACTAAAGGGGATTTCTTTACTCCTGCATATGGCTAAAGTAAGCATACCTCTAGTAGAACTCTGAGAAAGAACTTAAAACATGAAATTCTTAAATTTTAAATATAAAAGTATAATATTCAGTATTGGTCATCTATAGGACAGCCTGGCCTTAAATTTTACTTTTGCTTTCAATTATGTTTAATAAAACATATAAGGCAAAACCACTTAATTTTATTTCAATAAAAATAACTAAGTTTCATGTTTCTGTCTTTACACACTTTATTAGTGTGTAACAGTCACAAATGGAATTTAGAAATATTTAACAAATTGTAATCATCTGGTTCTGAGGTGTGTTGATATTTATGATAACATTACCTATCAAATTTATATTCAAATAAGAAAAATCTCATCACATTAAAGAATTATTTATATATTTGTGTGCTCTTTCCTTCAGGCAAAGACTTCAGAATTTCTTTGCAGATGCATCTAACCATAAAACATATAACTACAAGGAAAGGCACTGAAACCTTATTATTGGAACTACTAACATATATCATGTTTTTTCTTCTCAGAAAGTTCTACCTATTGTATTTTCAGGAATATTCTTGGATCCTCATAATTCACAATTATGAAACAACACAATGATAAAGTAAAAATAACAATAGACTCAGTAAAATGATCACATCTAATTTCTTTGCCTCAAAGATCTTTAACCATTAAAGAACTTTAAAAATCTTTGGGTTGTTTTCTATACATAATGTTTAATAATCATTGAAATTCCATCCAAAAGTGTAGGAAAAAATGATACAACTGTGACTACATTAAAGATTTCTTACTCTGGTTCTGTTAAGTGACATGTTCTCACTATTTCAGCATCCTTCTTATTAACAGTACCTCTTGTTAATAATCCAGATAAAAGGCCACTTCAAAAGAGGCCTTCTCTAAAAAAAGTAAGATGAAAAACACAGAAAACATTTAAATGAAAAGGGAAGAAGATCTTAGAAGGCAGGTAGATAGGATGACTGGAAATAGGAAAAAACCAAAAGAAAACAACAGAAAGGCTAAAAAATCTTACATTTGTATTCAAACCTTCATCACCCCCCTCTCTTGCTTAGTAATATATATCACCCAAATCCACTGCATGTAACTTCCTTACAGCCTTAATCCTAGTCTTCCTAGGGAAAGCATTTTTAGATATTTATTTTGATTTTCTCTTCTTTTTGCAAGCACCTGATGTGCTTTGATCCCTTAGCATGTTATATAATAGAAAGCACAATGTCAACTTATTAAAGGATCTATTGTGTTTCTAAAATTTTGATTTTCATGTGCTTCAAAACATTTCTCTTGCAACATCGAATAAGACTTCAGTTGTGGAGTGTACTTATGTTAAACTCTGCTGGATATTGCTATTTGTTGGGAGACAGTGGGTCTCAGAACCAACCTCGTTACTTGTCTTGACTCTTGAAATGATCTCTGACTCAGAGTGCTTAAAAATCTACCAGTCTATTATTTATTGCTATAATTATTTTGATTTTTTTAAAGGTGAACTAATCTGTGCACTGTAATATAACAGTCAAATTGTACTAAAAGGCTTATAAGAATAATAAAAAGGCAGCCCCCTGGCCTCATTACCTGATCCTGCTTCCCAGAGTTAATCATTTTCAAACTATTTTAGATGTAATATCTATCATTTAACTCCATATTTCTAATGAATATGTATAAACTACTATTTCTTGATTCATTAATTTAAAAACAATTTATAAAGTATCATGAGGATTTTAGGACTTTACACTCCTTTTCTTTTTCCCCCACTTTCCAACTGAAGTTCTATTTCAATTTTTGCATACCCTTTAAAAGCTTTTTTAAGTTTGAAATAATTTTGTATTTGTAAAAGAGTTGAAAACAGTTTAATTTCTGTATTGTAGAGTTCTCATACAGCTTCCTCCAAGATTCCCTTGATCTTCATCTCTCACATAACCCTCATTAAACCTACAAAATCAACATTGGTATACAACTATTAAGTTTGGAGATTATGCAGATTTCTCCATTTTCCCCATTGGATGTAATTTATCTGTTTCAGAATCCAATTTAAGGTACCAATTTGCATTTATTTAGTACATGGTCTTAAATTAATCACTGAAGTCTATAATACTTTTTGAGTTTTTCATGTTTTTCATGACCTTAATACCTTTGGAAAGGGCCAATCAACAACAACCTTATCAAATGTTCTTAAATTTGTGTGTGTGTGATGCTTTCTCCTATTTATACTGAGGTAATGAATTTCTCCATGGGAATGAGATACCTCTCTGATTACAACAAAAGAGGAAAAACATAATGCCAACATGACACTTGTTATTTGTAATATTAACTTTGATTACTTAGTTCAGGTTTTTTAGTTCAGGATTTTGTAAAGTAACTGTTTATCCCTTTCCATACACTACTAGAATTCAGTCATTAAATCAGCTTGTGCTCAATGGAAAGGCAATCAAGCCTAATTTCTGAAACAAAAGTTATTTGGAAGTTTGAATGTCTAAAAATGTTTTTATTTTATATTCATGACATTTTTAATTGTTAACTATAGGAAGTTAATCCTAAAATTAGTCTTGGAAAGTGTTTGCCATTGTCTCTCATATTTCCATATTTTTATTCATTGACCCTTACTTATTTAAAATTTAATTTTATTGGTACATTTCAGGTATACAATATTTAGACATTCATCATTGGAAATTTGCACCTTTACATAATCTCTCTTGGTTCTTATTTTTTCCCCTCCCCCTGCCCTCCCTTCAACCCCTCCATCTCTCCAAATTTATAAAGACTTTGTTTCCATTTTTTCATTTTCTCATATTAATTCCATTCCGTTCTGTCCTTTCCCCCACCCCTCTCACTTCCCCTTCCCCTTTGCCCCTTTTCTTCCTATTTCACATTATCTATTATACCTTTTAGTCCTTATTTACACTTTCAGTTTCTCACACTAGAGAAACTATTTGGTATTTACACGTGTGTCCTATTTATTTCACTTAAAAGTATTGTCTCAATGTGCATCAACTTAGCTATAAATATCTCTAATTTCTCATTTTTTTATGGCTCATTAAAAGAAACACATTTTTTTTATCCAGTCTCCAGTTAATGGACATTTGGGCTGCTTCCAAGTTTTAGCTGTTACAAAGTGTGCTGCTATGAACATGGGTGCACATATATGGCTGTGGTATGATTCTTTTAATTCTTTGGGGAAGATCCCCAGCAGGGGAATAGCTGGGTCAAATAGGACTTCCAGTCCTAGTTCTTTGAGGTATCTCCATACTGATTTCCACAGTGGTTGCACCAGTCTGCACTCCCACCAAAAATGAGGAAGAGTTTCTTTCTCTCCACAACTTTGTCAGCATTTGTTATTGGTTGATTTCAAGATAGCAGCCATTTTTTCTGGCATGAGGTAGAGTGTCAGAATTGTTTTCATTTGTATCTCTCAAAGGACCAGTGATGTTGAATATTTTTTCATATGTTTATTTGCTATTTCTACTTTTTTGTCTGAAAAATATCTGTTCATTTCACATGCCCATTATTGGATTGGGTCTTTAAATTTGGGAGGCATGATTTTTTTAAGTTCTTTATAGATTCTAGAGAGTAGGCCTTTGTCTGAGGAACAGCAGGTAAAAATTTTTTCCCACATTGTGGGTTGTCTCTTCACACTGTTGGTGGTTTCTCTTGCTGTGCAGAAGCTGTTTATTTTTATTTTATTTATTTTCTTTTTTATTTTCCCCCTTCCCCTGCCCTCCTTTTCACCCCTCCATCCTTCCCTATTTACAAAGACTTTGTTTCCATTTTTCCATTTTCTCATGTTAATTCCATTCCCTTCAGTCCTTTCCCCTAAACCTCTCACTTCCCCTTCCCCTTTACCCCTTTTCTTCCTATTTCACATTATCTATTATACCTTTTAGTCCTTATTTACACTTTCTGTTTCTCACACTAGAGAAACTATTTAGTATTTACACGTGTGTCCTATTTATTTCACTTGAGTATTACCTCAATGTGCATCCATTTAGCTATAAATAACTATAGTTTCTCATTTTTTATGGCTGAGTAGTACTCCATTTTATTTTTTAAAAACCCATATTTTCTTTATCCAGTTTCCAATTGAGGGGCAATTGAGCTGCTTCCAAGTTTTAGCTATTATAAACTGTGCTGCTATGAACATGGGTGCACACATAACACTGTGGTATGATTCTTTTAATTCTATGGGGAAGATACCCAAGCAGGGGAATAGCTGGGTCAAATGGGTCTTCGAGTCCTAGTTCTTTGAGTTGTCTCCATACTGATTTCCACAGTGGTTGCACCGGTCTACACTCCTACCAGCAGTGGAGCAGGGTTCTTCTTTCTCCATAGCCCCACCAGCATTTGTTATTGGTTGATTTCTTGATAGCAGCCATTCTTTCTGGAGTGAAGTAGAATCTCAGTATTGTTTTCATTTGCATCTCTAGAATGACTAGTGATGTCAAACATTTTTTCATGTGTTTATTTGTGGTTTCTACTTCTTGGTTTCAGAAATGTCTGTTCATTCAGATGCTCACTTTTGGATTAGGTCTTTAATTTTGGGAGATCTGATTTTTTTAAGTTCTTCATAGATTCTAGATAGTAGACCTTTGTGTGAGGTTTATCTTGCTGTGCAGAAGCTTTTTAATGAGAAGAGATCCCAGTTGATGTTTGAGCTAGTTCACGGGCAATTGAGGTTTTGTTCATAAAATCTTTTCCTACACCAATGTCTTCAAGAGTTCTACCTTGGCCCAGGGATTTAGCTCAGTGGTTCCGGCACCTGCCTCACAAGCGCAAGGTCCTGAGTTCGATCCCCGGGCACCAAAAAAAAAAAAAAAAAAGAGTTCTACCTAACCTCTGTTTCAGTAGATTCAGTGTTTCTATGTTAATATTTAGATCTTTAATCCATTTTGATTTTAGTGTAGTGCATGGTGAGAGATATAGGTCTAGTTTTAATCTTTGACAAGTTGAAACTGAATTTTTCCAGCACCATTTATTAAAGAGGCTATCTTTCCTCCAGTGAGGGTTTTTGGCTCCTTTGTTGAAGATGAGATAGCAGAGTGTGTCTGGGGTTGTTTCAGGGTCTTCTAATCTCTCCACTGGTCCTCAGGTCTGTTTCTTTGCCAGTACCATGCAGTTTTTATCACAGTAGCTTTGTAGTATAGCTTCAAGTTGGGAATTGTGATACTCTCTGCCGTGTCTTTGTTACCTAGAATTGCTTTTGCTATTCTGGGTCTCTTCTTGTTCCAAATGAATTTTTTGAATTGTTTTCTCAAGGTCCATGAAGTATGCTGCTGGGATTTCAATTGAGATTGCATTGAATCTATATAGTGGTTTTGGAAGTATGGCCATTTTCACTATGTTAAGCCTTCCTACCCACGAGCAGGGGATGTCTTTCCATTTTCTGATATCATTTTCTGATATCATCTTTAATCTCTCTTTTCAGAGTGCTATAGTTTTCAGAGAAGAGGTCTTTGATTCCATTTGTTAGATTGATTCCTAGGTATTTCCTTTTTTTGAAGGTTATTGTGAAAGGAATTGTTTGCCCTATTTCTGTCTCAGTGAGTCTGTTGTTCATGTAGAGGAAATCTATTGATTTTTGTGTGTTGACCTTGTATCCAGCTACTCTACTGAATTTGGTTATTAAGTCTAGAAGACATTTGGTGGAGTTCTTGGGGTCTTTTATATAGAGTATCATGTCATCTGCAAATAATGACAATTTGACTTTTGCATTTCCCATCTTTATTCCTTTTATTTCTTTCTCTTGTCTAATTGCTGTGGCTAACGTTTCCCAAACTATATTGATCAGGAGTGGTGATAGTGGACAACTTTGTCTTGTTCCTGATTTTAGTGTGAAGGATTTCAGTTTTTGACCATTTAGTATGACATTTGCTGTTGGTTTTTCATAGATGGCTTTTATCAGATTGAGGTAGAGACTATCTATTCCAAATTTTGTGGGGTTGTTATCATAAATGTGTGTTGGATTTTGTCAAATGCTTTTTCCACATCTATGGAGATAACCATATGGTTTTTGTCCTTGACTCTATTGATATAGTGTATTACACTGACTGATTTGAGTATGTTGAACCATCCCTGCATCCCTGGGATGAATCCCACTTGGTCAGGATGTATGATCTTCTTGATGATCTTCTGCATTGTATTTCCCAGTATCTTATTAAGGATTTTTGCATCTATGTTGATTAGTGAGATTGGCCTATAGTTCCCTTTTTTGGTTGGGTCTTTCTCTGCTTTGGTGATCAAGGTGATGCTTGTTTCCAGGAATGAATTTGGGAGTATTGCTTCCCTTTCAATTTCATTGAAATGTTTAAACAGCATTGGCAGTAGTTCCTCTCTAAATGTCTTGTAGAATTTGTCAGTGAAGTCATCAAGACCTGGGCTTTTCTTAGTTTGTAAGTATTTCTTCACATTTTCAATTTCATTGATTGATATTGGGTTATTTAGAATTATTAGGTCTTCTTTGTCCAACTAAGGCAATTCATCCATATCTAGGAATCTATCCATTTCTTCTGTGTTTTCCATCTTATTGGTGTAGAGGTTCTCAAAGTAGGTTTTGAAGATCCTCTGGATTTCTGCTGGGTCCATTGTAATTTCAGCCTTTTAATTCCTAATTGCATGGATTTGGGCCTTTTCTTTCCTTTTTCTGATAAGTTTTCCTAAGGGTTTGTCAATTTTGTTCATTCTTTCGAAGAACCAATTCTTGGCTTCATTGATTTTTTTTGTATTGTACTCTTAGTCTCCATTGCATTGATTTCTGCTCTGATCTTTATAATTTCCTCCCATGTATGAGCTTTGGGTTTGTCCTGCTCTTGTTTTACTAGAAGCTTGTGGTTCAGCATCAGGTTGTTTAATTGGGCTTAATCTGTTTTTCTAATATGAATATTCACAGCTATGAATTTCCCTTGTAAGCCTGCTTTCATTGTGTCCTATATATTGCAGTATGTTGCATTGATATTGTCATTTAATTGTAGAAACTGTCTGATTTCTTCTTTAATTTCCTCTGTGACCCATTGGTTATTCAGAAGGGTGTTGTTCAATTTCCATGTGTCTATGAAATTCTTGCCTTTTCTTTTGCTATTGATCTCCAATTTCATTGCACTATTGTCTGATAATATACAAGGGATAACTTCAGTTCCTTTGCACTTACTTAAACATGTTCTATGAGTGAGTATATGGTCTATTTTTGAGAATGACCCAAGTGCAGCTGAAAAGCATGTTTATTCTGATTATGTGGGGTAGAACACTCTGTAAACATCTGTTAAGTTCATTTGTTCAAGAGTTTGATTGAGTTCTAGTATTTCATTACTTATTTTTTGTCTAGTTGCTCTATCTATTTGTGACAGTGAGGTATTGAGGTCCCTGACTACTATTGTATTAGTGCATATATTACTTTTCATGTCCGTTAGTATTTGTTTTATATAGTTGGGTGCACTAGCATTTGGTGCATATATATTTATGATTGTCATCTCTTCTTCTTGGATTGTTCCCTTTACAAGGATGTAGGGTCCTTCTTTGTCTCTCTTATTCAGTGTTGGTTTACAAATCCACTTGATCTGCAAAGAGGATAGCAACTCCTGCTTTTTTCGGGATCCCATCACATGGAGTATTGTTTTCCACCTTTTAACTTTCAGTCTATGAGTTTCTTTTTGAATTAAGTGTGTTTCTCGTATGCAGCATATTGTTGGATTTTGCTTCTTCACCCATTCTGCCAGTCTATTTCTTTTGATTGGTGAATTGAGATCATTAACATTGATCGTTATAACTTGTACATATTGACTTATCATTGTCATAACTTTTTGTTTTTGTTGGATTCTCCCCTTTTACATTTAATTTCTTGTGCTGGATGGATTCATTCTGCTGTGCTTCCTGGGGTTGTGATCCTCATTGTTTTTTCCTAGGATATTGTCTAAGATTTTTTGGAGTGCTGGTTTGGTATTCATGAAGTTGCTAAGGTGCTCTTTGTCATGAAAGTATCTTATTTCTCCATCAATTTTGAAAGATAGTTTTCCAGGGTACATCAGTCTGATTTGGAGGCTCTTTTGCTTTAGGGCTTGGAATACATCACTCCAAACTCTTCTTACCTTTAGGGTTTGCACTGAGAAGTCTGCTGTGATTCTGATGGACTTTCCTTTGCATGTGATTTGTTTCTTTTCTCTCACTGCTTGTAGAATTTTATTCTTCTGTTGGGTTTCTGGAATCTTAACAATTATATGCCTATGTGTAGATGTTTTTGATCAAGGCTAGCTGGAGTCCTATATGCCTCACTTATCTGTATGTCAAGTTCTTTTCCCCTGCTTGGGAAGTTTTCTGCCCTTACTTCTGTGAAGAGATTTTTATGTCATCTGCATTCTCTCCTGTTTCTTCATTGACTCTAAGCAGTCTTATGTTATTCTTTTTTTGCATCATCCAGCAACTGCTGGATTGATTTCTCTTGGTCCCTTACTATTTTAAAGAAAGCTTTCTTTTCCTGGTCAGTAATTGCAATCTTGTCTTCTGTATCTGAAATTCTGTCCTCGCATTGGCTCATTCTGTTGTGTAGATTCTCAATGGAGTTTTTAATCTCCTGGAAATCTGTTTGCATCTATTTTATGGATTCCATTTTTTTCCTATGTTGTGATTCCATCATGTTCCTCAGCTCCTCTGTAGATATATTAATCATGTATTGCACTAGCACAATCTTTGCTGATATCTGAGAAATTATTTCTGATTTCATTTTTTCCAGATCCTCTTTTGTTGCCAGTTCTGGGAATCTAGGTGGTTGAGTATCAGAGTGTTCCATCTCATTTCCCTTTGAAGTTGTTGTAGGTGATCTGGAAGTCTGTTTCTGAGTCTTGTTTATGTGTCTTCTCATTTCATGGATGGGGACCGGGTGGGGTGGGGGTGGGGGGTGCTGTTGGCACCCATGCAGCTCACCTGCTCTGCACTGGGAGTGGTGGAATGGTGACCTGGAACCCCCTTCCTCTGTGCTGGGAGTGGTGGAATGGCAGGCCACGCAGAAGCTTTTTGGTAAGAAGAGATGCCACTTGTTGATTGTTTGTGCTAGTTCATGGGCAACTGAAGTTTTGTTTAACCCTTGCTTTTTATTATTCTATACTTGAGTCAGTTTGAGGTACAAGGAATTTGTATGACTAAACCCACCTAAAACTTTAAAATAAGAAATTATTGTGCCCCTTTTCCTTAGCAAGAGCTACAATAACAAAGAAAAAGTTTACAAAAATTCCAGCACTTAATGTTAGTTTAGGGTTTTAGTCAGAGTATTGCTTTTTATATGTACAAATCAGCAAATCTTTATTGAATAACTACATACACCAGAACTAATGAAACTGTTAAAGATGTATAGGTTGTGTTTTAAGTTAAACATTCCTGTCTTAGTGACTTTCCTTGTCACTGGTACATAATACCTGAAACCTGATAACTTAAAGGAGGAAAGGTTTATACTGGCAAACAATGTCAGAAGTTTCACTCCATGTTTAACAGGGACAAACACAGACAATAGCCTGGGTTGCTCTAATCATGGCAGCCAGGAAGTAAGAGCTAAGGGAGGAGCAGTGAAGAAAACCCCTTCCAACTCACACTCCCCAATGAGCCACCTCCTCCAATTACATCCCACCTCTCAGCAAGAAGTCAGCTATATTGTTTCCATGATTCAATCACCTTCCAAAAGTCCTCCCTATGAATGCATGAGGCTTTGAGGGGACATTCTTGATCTAAACCACAATAACTACCATAATTTCCTTAAATATCACATCCAGAGTTTCTTTTTAAAAAGACAGAGAATCACAGACAGGGGTTTGTCCAAAGTCAATTTTAAGACACAGACATTTGTAGTTAATAGGACTAAAAGAAGATAGGAACACAAACAATAAAAAAACCTTTTTCTTTGTTTATACAGCTTTAATGGAAACCCTTCTAGTTCTGTAAGGCTTAATAGTTATATCTAAGTATGAGATTTCAGTGGATGCATGTATACAGCCTAGATTTAAGATTATATAATAATGCATGCATATTTATATTAATATAGATGAAATTATTATATATGAAAGTTTTATTTTTTGTAGAAACTTTTGTAAGTTGAACCTCTACACATAAATATCAATTCCAAAATCTTCTACTAACCACAAAATAAGCTCAATCATAGGGTATGTGACTTGAAACAGCACACAAAAGTTCTGCCTTTGTATTTGGAGTGTAGGATTCTCAGATTCTATCATCTGAAACTGGGCATACAGTTGGTGAAAATCTGGCAATTATTCACAGATATAAACCCATGTGTCAATTGCCTGGATGCCCCACTGATGGTTCCGGCAGAGTCTGCTATTTCATATGCATCTGAAATGTGTTCTGTCTTATTTATTCTGGTTGAGATCTGGATTATTATATATTGCCCTTTTGATATGCGTTATTTTGAAAGGATGGGATTAGCACAATACACTGGGAATTTACATCCTTTCATTTTAAAGCCCATTTTGCAGGCTTAGAAACTAAGAAACAATGACAAAATAACTAATACTCATCAGCAGCTCTGCAATCAGAAAGGATTCACAGAACACTGCCCCCTGCAAGGACAGATGGTCTTTTTTCAAACCTTAGGGAAATTGGAAGAAAAAAGTGGTAGTCAGGGAGAGAAAATAAGGAAGAGAGACCTATCAGAGATTTACTTAATATTTCATCTAGTGTGTAAATCCTTGTCTGTTTGAGGGCCTTAATGTCTGGCCCAAATGACAATGTGTATTATGACTTCTATGCTGCTCTTAAATGTACTATGTACAAATAATCTCATTTAATGTTCCATAGATGAGGAATAGCACTCCCATGTCAATCATGTTAGTTATTTTAATCTAGGGAAAACAGAAGTCAGTCTTGGGATATATCCCTGGAATCACTACTTCCCCAACATCCACAGGGTGATGGTGAGGTGTCTTCAGCTTGGTTTTGGGAGGAGGACCACTTTTTCTTTTAAACTTGATGAGAAAAGAATTTTTGCATTCAACAATAGAGTTTCATTTATAATTAATGCTTACTGATTAGTATGTGTATATTTTACTTATTTGCCCCAAAATACATTCTACTAGATAATGAAAAGGTATTTCCTGTCCTTCAGGAATCACCTCTTTGCAACTTGCTTCTCAGTCTTTAAGAAGGCAGGCTAGATAGAGGAGGGAGTCTCCTCATTTAATTTGATACATCAGGTCATCAGCAAAATATTTATTTCCTGATCCTCCCCCACACAAGGTGACTGAGGGGTTAATAAGAATGAAATGAAAAATAATTAAGGATGAAAATATATATAATAAAAATGCAAAACAAATCAGAATAAATAAATTTTAGTGTGACCATTAGGTTAAGATGTCTTGGTGCTGACTCTGATCATAAAGTATATTTTTTTCTCCTCTCATTTGAAGGACAGAAGAAGCCTGCTATATACAGTAAAATACTTCCTTATATACCTAGGGAAAATATGTAAAGAAAAAGTGATGAAAATAGTAATTTTCCCAAAAGTTCTAGAATTCAGTACCATTACAAGTGGGTAATAGAATAGACAGGTAATACTTAATTATATTGCATTTAAAATTATTTCCTAGGGTTGTTTTGTTTTGTTTTGGGGGGCTAGTTGTGAGCTTCCCCTTACTGAGACTCAATATCTCACATACTTAATGGAGGGGAGATTATTTGGCTCAGAGTTTCCAAGGGGTTCATTCCAAAGTCAGCAAGATCCGCAGCAGAAAAATCTTGGTGGAAGAGCCTGAGCAGAGGAAAGCTGCCCATCCTATGATAGCTAAGAACCAGAGAGAGATGGGAGGAGCCAGGGACAAGAAAACACCTCCAGGATCCGATCATTTTGCTAAATACTTTAAGACTTTCCCTGTGGGGGGTGGGGTGGGGGGTGGAGGACATTTTACATTTATACCATAACAATGTCTAATACAGCAATGGACAAAAGGGAAAAGTAATTTATTTCTCTTTCACATAAAATAAGCCTGGAGGTAAGTAACCCAGAGTGTACAAGGTAGGAACCCAAATTTCTAACTTGTGTTGAGCATTATTTGTAGCTTTTTGTTTCTGCTTCTCCTTCTCCATATAGTTCCTGCCTCTGCACCAGGCCCATTCTAATCCAAATGATAGAAACAGGCAACTAAAAAAGGTCATGACTCCTCCCTTATTGAAGAGGTGTTACAAATTCTAAACAACATTTTCAGTGAGTCTTATTAATCGATTGAGTTCATCTGTAACACAAGGGAAGCTAGGCACCCCTCTTTCAGGTGTAGGCCAAGTAAAATCAGGCATTGCTATTATCAAAGAGGAAAGAGAGAACGATCTTGGAGGGCAACTTGTGCTAGCATGGCTGAGGCTGTGTGATGGAAAGGATATTAGTTGGCAAGAGAATGTTTTCTGTAGGTTTTATAACTGTCATAAGAAAAAGCTAAGGTGACTGTATAGACTGTTCTTCTATGAAGAGGGTAGGGTACATAGAATTGACAAGAGATGAGCAGACAGCAGTACAGTTTGTATTCAAAATCATAATTATGATCTATATGACCTATCTATATGTAGATATATCACATTTTCAGGTAAACTAGCAATTTAATAATCCTGCAAAATGTGGATTTAAAATACGTTATCGCTCTCTTAATTTTCTGTAATTTATAAACACCCGGAGTAGTGTTTCCACCAATGCCAACATCAAATACCAGTGTTGGGGCTCAGAACATGGTACCCCAAAGTATAATAGCTTTGCAAGCTGAAGACTGAATGGAAGGAAAGCGGCTCAGGAGCAAAACTTTCCTGGTCTTCTCCTGCTCTTGTTTGTTCTCCTTCTATTTCTCCTCCAAGATAAGTCATGGAAATTAGTATTCACTTTCCCCAAGGCAGATCATGGAAACTAGAAACTTCCACCCTCAAAGCCAGCCATAAATTCTAGAAATATTACTCAAATCCACAAAGAGAAAATGGACAATTTTTCTGGGTACTCTGGACTTTTCTTCCTGAAAACTCCTGTGCCACGTAAAAATTTAGCTATTATTTATTTTATCCTTTTTTTTCTTGTCCACATATCAAAACATATATAGGTTATAGGAGTGGTACCAAATATTGGGGAAGATAATAACCACACCTCTTCGTGCCCATACTGACAATCCTGAACAATAATTAAAAACTAGATGAAATTCAGGTTTAAACTGGATCCTACGTAGAAATAAAATAGTTCTAGTTTTAAACTATTCTTTTAAAAGGAAAAAAGTGCACTCCAATAAGAACATGTGTGCATGTGTGTGTATTTTGTCTACGAAGTTTTTTAGATACAAAGCAAGCTTTTGTAAGCATCCTGAATAATTGAGTGTAGATTAATAAAAACATGTGAGCAAATTGCCTACAAAGTCCATAGACTTTAAAAAGAAGTAAAGCTGACCAAAGTAGATGTGAGATTTTGTATAGAATCGAATGTTTTGTTTTGTTTGGTAGTGGGGATTGACCTTAGGACCTTGAGCTCTCAAGGCGGGTGTGGTGCCACTGAGCTAAATCCCCAGCCCCCTGTTTTGTTTGTTTCTAAAAAAGTTCCCTATGGAAAGTGTGTTCCTCTGCCTCCTCCACTTTCAGGCACTGGCTGTCCTAGCAAATGTGTGTGGAGCACCTTTGATTAACCAGGCTCTTTTCCAAGAACCAGGGAGTGCAGTGAAGGAGACAAGGGATTTACAATCCTCCAGGACAGAGTCTAAATAAGTAATTAACTGCAGTTGTAATTAATTACAAAAGACACATGTAGGGTGCAGAGAGAGCATTTGAAAATATGTAACAATGTAAAAGATTTGGGAAAGAAAAAAACTCTTAGTACTGATGAGGAACAGCATGAAGTTGATGAAAGGAGTATATTTACCATCATGAGTTCATTGTATACTTTTTGTTTAAACTGGAGAAACTATATGAAAAGTGTCAAATGTAAACTGGTATCTACAAGACTAAAAAATTATGCTGAATTTTCCCAGTAAGTTCGGATCAATAGACTTCATTGTGTCTATGCTTATAAGTGAAAATTTCAAAAAGTTTGGAAGTGGACTTTCTACTACAAGGAAAAGAATAATCTCCTAAGAATCTATCTTGCTCCTTGATAATTAATTGTAGTATAGTCAATGGAATACTATTTACCAGTTAAAAATAGTAGTGAATTGACTATTAATTAATATACTCCATGAGACAGGACCCCCCCAAAAAATGTGGACTATCCCATGTGCAGATCAAATGGATTTCAAACCAACACCGATTAAGAAGAACAAAGAAGGACACTACTTTTTTGTAAAGAGAACAATCTAAGAGGAAGAGATGACAATCATAAATATATATACACCAAATACTAGTGCATCCAACTATGTAAAACAAATACTAACAGATATGAAAAATCAAATAAGTACTAATACAATAGCAGTGGGGGACCTCAATACCCCACTGTCATAAATAGACAAAAAATAAACCACAAAATGCTAGAATTCAATCAAAATCTTGAACAAATGAACTTAATAGATGTTTACAGAGTGTTCCATTCCACAAAATCAGCATACACATTCTTTTTGGCTGCACATGGGTCATTCTCTAAAATAGACCACATACTTGCAGATGGAACATGTTTAAGAAAGTGCAAAGGAATTGAAGTTATCCCCTGTATATTTTCACACCACAGTGCAATGAAATTGGTGATCCATAGCAAAAGAAAGTGAAAGAATTTCATAAACACATGGAAATTGAACAACACACTTCTGAAAAACCAATGGATCACAGAAGAAATTAAAGAAGAAATCAGTTTCTACAATTAAATAACAGTATCAATACAACATATTGCAATATATGGGACACAATGAAAGCAGTCTTAAGAGGGAAATTCATAGCAGTGAATACCCATATTAAGAAAACAGAGCAAGCTCAAATAAACGACCTGATGTTGAACATCAAACTTTTAGCAAAAGAAGAGCAAGACAAACCCAAAGCTCATACAAGGGAGGAAATTATAAAGATCAGAGCAGAAATCAATGCAATGGAGCCAAAGAGAATGACACAAAAAAATCAATGAAGCAAAGAGTTGGTTCTTTGAAAGAATAAACAAAATTGACAAACTCTTAGCCAACCTTATCAAAAAAAGGGAAGAAGTCCCCAGGGATTTAGCTCAGTGGTTCCAGCTCCTGCCTCGAAAGCGCAAGGTCCCGAGTTCTTTCCCCGGTACCCCCCCCGCCCAAAAAGGAAAGAAAAGTTTCAAATCCAAGCAATTAGGAATGAAAAGGGTGAAATTACAATGGACCCAGCAGAAATCCAGAGGATCATCAATACTTACTTTGAGAATATATATGCCAATAAGATGGAAAACACTGAAGAAATGGACAGATTCCTAGATACATATGAATTACCAAAGTTGAGGGAAGAAGACCTAAAAATTCTAAACAATCCAATATCAATCAATGAAATTGAAAACATAATTAAAAATTTACCAACTAAGAAAAGCCTGAAACCTGATGGTTTCATTGGTGAATTCTACAAGACATTTAGAGAAGAACTATTGCCACAACTGTTTAAAATCTTCAATGAAATTGAAAAGGAAGCAATATTCCCAAATTCATTCCTGGAGGCAAGCATCACCTTAATCCCCAAGGCAGAGAAAAACCCAACCGAGAAAGAGAACAATAGGCCAATCTCCCAAATGAACATAGATGCAAAAAATCCTTAATAAGATACTGCCAAATAGAATGCAGAAGATCATCAAGAAGATCATACACCCTGACCAAATGAGATTCATCCCAGGGAAGCAGGGATGGTTCAACATATATAAAGCAATAAATGTACTACACTATATTAACAGAGCCAAGGAAAAAAAACATATGGTTATCTCCATGGGTGCAGAAAAAGTGTTTGACAAAATCCAACACCCATTCATGATAAATACCTTACAAAAAATTGGAATAGATTGTCTGTACCTCAAGCTGATAAAAGCCATCTAAGAAAAACCAACAGCCAATATCATACTAAATGGTCAAAAACTGAAATCCTTCACACTAAAATCAGGAACAAGACAAGGATGTCCACTATCAACACTCCTGTTCAATATAGTTTTGGAAACATTAGCCATGGCAATTAGACAAGAGAAAGAAATAAAAGGAATAAAGATAGGAAATGCAGAAGTCAAATTGTCATTATTACAGATGATGTGATACTCTATATAGAAGACCCCAAGAACTCCACCAAAAGTCTTCTAGCCTTAATAACCAAATTCAGGAGAGTAGCTGGATACAAGGTCAACACACAAAAAACAGTAGCTTTCCCCTGCACGAACAACAGACTCACTGAAAAAAGAACTAGAGAAACAACTCCCTTCATACTAGCATCCCCCCAAAATGAAATACCTAGGATTCAATCTAATGAAAGAAATCAAAGGCCTCTACTGTGAAAACTATAGCACTCTGAAAAAAGAGATTGAAGATAGTATCAGAAAAGGGAAATCTATCCCTTGGTCCTGGGTAGGAAGATCCAATATAGTGAAAATGGCCATACTTCCAAAACTGCTATATAGATTCAATGCAATCCCAATTGAAAGTCCAGCAGCATACTTCACAGACCTTGAGAAAACAATCTAAAAATTCATTTGGAACAAGAAGAGACCTAGAATAACAAAAGCAATTCTAGGTAACAGAGACATAACAGAGGCTATCACAACCCCCAACTTGAAACTATACTACAAAGCTACTTTGATAAAACATCATGGTACTGGCAAAGAAACAGGTTTAAGTATCAGTGGAACTGATTAGAAGCTGCAGAAAGAACTTCAGACACACTCAGCCACCTCATCTTTGACAAAGGAGCCAAACACCCACATTGAAGGAAAGATAGTCTCTTTAATAAATGGTTCTGGAAAAATTATGTTTCAACTTGGCAAAGATTAAAACTAGACCTATATCTGACACCATGCACTAAACTAAAATTGAAATTGATTAAAGATCTAAATATTAAAACAGAAACTCCAAACTGGTTGGAAGAGAGGTTAGGTAGAACTCTTGAAGACATTTGTGTAGAAAATGTTTCATGAACAAAACATCAGTTCCACATGAACTAGCCCAAAGAATCAACAAGTGGGATGTCTTCTCATTAAAAACCTTCTGCACAGCAAGAGAAACCACCAACAGCGTGAAGAGACAACCAACCCACAGTGTGGGAAAAATTTTTTACCAACTGTTCCTCAGACAAAGTTCTACTATCTAGAATATATAAAGAACTTTAAAAAAAAAACAGACCTCCCAAATTTAAATACTCAATCCAAAAAATGGACATCTGAAATGAACAGACATTTCTCAGACAAAGAAGTAGAAATAGCAAATAAACATATGAAAAAATGTTCAACTTCACTTGTCATTCAAGAGATGCAAATGAAAACAATGCTGACATTCCACCTCACCCTAGAATGAATGGCTGCTATCATGATATCAACCAATAACAAATGCTAGTGGGGCTGTGGGGATAAAGGGACTCTGTTCCACTGCTGGTGGCAGTGTAGACTGGTGCAACCTCTGTGGAAATCAGTATGGAGATACCTCAAAGAACTAGGACTAGAGGTCCCATTTGAATCAGCTATTCCCCTGCTGGGGATCTTCCCCAAAGCATTAAAAGAATCATACCACAGTGATATATGTGCACCCATGTTCATAGCACCACAATTTGTAATAGCCAAAACATGGAAACAGCCCAATTGCCCATCAAATAGACACTGGATAAAGAAAATGTGTTTTTTTTTTAATAAAATGGAGTACCAGTCAACCATAAAAGTGAGAAATTAGTGGCATTTATAGCTAAATGGATGCACATTGAGGTGATACTCTTAAGTGAAATAAATAGTACACACGTGTAAATACTGAACAGTTTCTCTGGTGTGAGAAACTGAAAGTGTAAATAAGGATCAAAATGTATAATAGATAATGTGAAATAGGAAGAAAAGGGGCAAAGGGGAAAGGGAATTGGGAGGGGTAAAAGAAAGGAAAAAGGGAATGGAATTAACAGGGGGAAATGAAAAAATGGGAACACAGTCTTTGTAAATAGGGAGGGTGGAGGGGTTGAAGGGAGCATAGGGAAATGGGGAAAAAATGAGAACCAAGATATATTATGTAAAGGTGGAAATCTCTAATGATGGATGTCATTATATTATGTATCTAAAATGTACCAATAAAATTATTTAAAAAAGAAGAATGGATGATTAACCAGGTTTTTTCTCAGAGAGTAGATTCTTTAAGTATAGAACTCAGTTACAATTATTGATGTTTTCCCATTTAATACAAATAAATACTCCAATGATGACACAATGAGAAGCAGGGAGTAAACTGAACCCTGAACTTGAACCTTGACTCTGAGAGACAATAGTATTCTCAGGGTTACAGAGGGAAATGGCCAGTTGACTTCAAATCAGAAATGTAGTCATCTATCTATCCAATCTAGGACTGTGAATACCAGGTATGCTGGGGAGGTGGGGGAGGAGTACTACAGTCACAGGACAGCAGCCACTTGCTATAAACCTCAAGTGCACCATTCTCATGTTTTGTGATGTGTGCAACAGACAACTCACAAACTTTTGCTTTGTCCTCAAGTCTGTTGTTTTGTTTGAGACAAGATCATACTATGTAGTTCAGACATATGTTGAATTCACTATGTAACCCAAGCTGGCCTCGAACTTATGGAGATCCTCCTACCTCAGCATCCCAAGTGCCAGGATTACTGGCAATTATTGTCAAGTGCAGACCCCTTTCTTTACTATCTACAGAGAGACAAAAAAGAAAGGCAAGTAAAGCATGTATCCATAATTTGAAGGGCACTAAAAGCATTTTTTCCAACAAAGGGTCTAGTGATAAATGTTATGGTTTATATGTAGATTCCCCCCCACATCCTATGGGCTCATACAGGGCTTTGGGGAGGAGATTGAATCATGAGGCATGATATCCATCAGTGATGGATTGGTTCATTGATGAGCTTATAGAAAAATGTGATTTGGGAGTTGAAGCTTGGTTGGAGGAGGTGAGTCACTGGGCACATCTCCCGTAAGAGTCAATCTCCTCCCTCTCTCTTGAGCTCTCTCTGCTTCTTGCTGTCATGCCATGAGCTCCTTCTCCTCTGCAATGCCCCTCTCATACTCTGCCCTGCCTGGAGCCAGCCAATTATGAACTGAAACCTGTTCAAACTGTTAACCAAAATAAACCTTTCCTCCTTAGAGTTGTGGGTGTCAGGTATTGTGTCTCAGTGGTAAGAACATAACTAAGGCAATAAACCAGAGCTAGATTGTAGATTGTGCATTTAAGTGTTCTATTTAATATAATATTTCCTTTGTCAGTGAAACTCTAGAGCAGGCAATTGTTCTTACTGGAGGATGTAAGTTCGAATCTTTATCAAAAACCTAATTTTGTGAGAAGTATAGTTGCAAAATATTGGAGTCAGTTCTGCCCATCTACATTTTCCTAGTCAGAGATCTATACTGCAACCTGATTGTTTCTCTTGGTTGAATGTGGCTTTTATCATACCTCAAGGCAACATGTAAGAACACTGCAAATAGCCAAAAAGAAGGTGTTCTTCCTGATGGTTGGAAATTTGAGGGTGCCATGAAAAGAAAATTCCCATGTACAGATTCACAAACTGCTCTGCTGACCACAAAATATCGCCTTGCACTTGTTCTATGGGCACTGGCAAATTCAAAGCTCACCATATCCTTCTTTGCACTGGTCTCCGGGAAGCTCTTAGCTGAACTTGTTGTCTGCCTCTAGCAAGTATGGAAGCCAAAACCAATCCATTTCTATATTTTTGTACAGCCTGTAACTATACTGATATCATACTTTCATTTTTCCTATTCATCTACTGCCTCCACATTTTTTTTGTTTTAGTACTTCAGTTGTGTTTATGTAGATGATTTCAAAAACACAGTTAATCAGGGTGAACTATAAATAAATCAATGATTAAAGAAGTGCTGAACTTCTCTATGAAAAATTTACACATAGTAAACTTCAAACTAAACAATTAGTTTACATCTTAGCATCCATCAGAAAGAAAAAGATCCATTTACATTATTAACATATTTAATGGTTTCTCCCATTTATAAATGACAGAATGATTCATTTTATATACATGTACAAGTTCAAAACATCACAATTCCAAAACGCAAAACATTCTGAAAACTTTTGTTTGTTTTGCAACTAGTTTGGTCTAAAACATGACATGATTTGACATAAGACTAGTCTCTAATTTATCCTAGGCAGTATGAATATTTTTCAGTGTCTTTGAGCAATAGAATGTGTTTGATTACAGTGTCCTTTCCTGGACTTTGTGCCCTGGCATATATGATAGTTGTGCACTTTATATAACTGGAAAAATTATTACTGCTAATACACATCTGATTTAGGGTAAAGGATAGTGGGCAGCTTGAATCATGTGGAATAGTTCTGTAAAGTCTCTGAAGAGCACTTTTGTTCTAGGTGTACATCAATGTAAGGGGTATAAGCTCCTCCCCTTTTATTAAGTCATGATAATTTTTATAAGCAAAAGAAAGAGCGAAATTCTTTTGAAATTTCAAGATAAGCTGTTCTTATTTATTTCAATACCTTTTATTACCACTTAAATTTCAGTACCCAAAAAAGCATATTTAACTTCTCACCATGAGATGTGCTCAATTCCTTCTACTCTTATTGGAAGATATCTGATCTAAAGCAGTTTCAACAGTGCCAATAGATCCCAAAGAAATGGCTGTATAATTACAAGCCATAGAGCAAATGTACTCTTATGATAAATTAAAAATATTGAACCTATGGTATAAATAGTTTTCTAAGAAATCACATTGACTTATTATAAAATAAAAGGACATAACATATACTTTTAAAGTAGGGATGGGCAATTTCTAAGCTCTGACTTGACACTTAGAAGTTCCAAATTCTGACTTCCACCAAATGACTGGAGAGGTAGAACATTTAATTTTCAGAATAAAGACCTAAATTTTGTTTTTAAAAATCTCAAAACTTGTCAAGCAATTACATATATTCCAGGCACTGTGGATAGCACTTTGCAATCATTATCTCATTTAGTCTTTATATCATGCCTGAGAGAAATGCCGTTATTATTTGCCTTTCACTGTTAAAGAAACAGGAACTCATTCTGTTAGTAAACAGGAGAAGCTTCTTTCAAGTTCATGTCACTGTGCTCTCCCCAGGGTCATTAGGCTATGCAGGATTTATTTATCTTTTCCTTGTCATCTTTGAATGAAGGGCTGGTGAGCTATAGACAGGAAAGGAAAATTGTAGTGGAATTTTGGCCATGCAGTGGGCCATTGTTTTATCCTTGTAAGGATAACCATAACAACCATATGTTCCGGAATGCCTATAACCTATTGTCCTGTTGGCTTTTCTCTTGAGAAGTTTCTAGAATATAGTGTGGACAGGAGGAAAATAATTCTTGAAAGTAGAGGAACAAATAGGTATCAGGCACTCAAGAGTTGTTGGATCTAGGGGACACTCAGTAGAGCCTGGATGCATTGGGGAGATGAGCAGCAAGTGTGATTTGACATCCATGCTGCTAGCCAGAGCCTCTCGGGGATATGACACTGTGGCAGAGGCTGCATGTTGACTCACTTAGCCTTCATTCTCAAATTCCTACTCCCATGTCCTCCTAAGATACAGCAAGTTAAATATTCAATTTTCTATTCTCCCTTGCAATTAGGGATGCATGTGTGACTCAGTTCTGGCTAATGCAAGGTTAAGTGAAAACATGTTGGGAAGAACTTCTCTTTCTCAATGAAAAGATAAGCTTCCTAAAGAGAAAGTCCATCCCTTTCTGAACTTGTCTTTGCACTTGAACTTGGGTGTGATTCCAAAATGCATAGTAGTAGGGCATGCTGTGGCCAAAGAAAAAGCCATGGAGAGACTGGCCAGCTACTATCTTCCACCACAAACTCTTCTTTGTTCAAACTTTGGGTCAGTTATTCAGTTTCTTGCTGCACTAAATTCCTAATTAATACATGTGTCATTTTCTCTGTCTTCCATAAATAGAACTATGCCTCGAGTGTTTATCAGAAATAGGTAACATTGAAGGCTGAATGAGTTAATGGAGGCAATCCCCAGGCACCCATGAGCTGTGAGCCATCCCCGTCTTTCTCCTTTAGATAAAATAGGTGGCTCTCCTATTCCCAGGCCTGCCAGCACCCCAGTCTTTGTCTCCTTGTTGAATGCTGTCACCTCTGTTGAAAACTTCAAAGTCTTTCAGGATTGTTTCCCTCACGCTTCAGTTCTTTTCTAGATATCTCTGGACCTTTAATGCTCTGTTCTCATCTCTCATTATGTGCTCTAAACACTCAGTTCAGACCTTTATCATACCACTGATTCTTTGTGCCATACCCACATAATTACCCATGTGTTTCTATCACTAAACTGTGAGTAGTTACTAAAGGTCAGGAATTAAATACATGTTAGACACACAATAGGTACTCAATAAATATTTTGAATATTTTAAGTTGATGAATAAATTTCTTTCTGTTTTGAACTTCCTTGAAGCTTTATCTTTACCTTTCTTTGGCACGTATTATTTACTTTTCTTATTCTATCACTAAAGAATAGGCTACTCTGTGGCAATAATCATACCTTCCTCATCTTTATGAAGACACATACTTTAAAGCCAAATTCATATTTAATGATTTGAATTGTTAATACTTTAAGTGTTATCTCAATCATCATGTTAATTGCTACTTGGTGTGAGGGGAAGGAGAAAAGGGGGTTGACGTATCTAGTTCACTGAAGGAGGTTTTTTTTTTTTTTAAAACCCCTCTATTTAAGTCAAAAGTGAAAAATTAATTTGCTATAAAGGGAAAACCCAGATCATACACTCTCTGATTCAGAAGTGTTTGAATGATGCAAAAGAAGAAATCTGTTTTCAAGAACTTCCTAGTTTTCCCTCTCTCCTAGTCAATCCGATTCAAGTGCAATTTAATAAGTTAATTGCAATGTGTGATTGACAGAGGCAGGGGACAATGTCTGATATGAGGACTTCTCTATAAAAAAATTATGATAATAACTAAGGATCCTATTATTTCATTAAGGACTCTGTGTCTTGACTGATGCACAGCAAGACTTTTTCAGAATCTACCTTAGAAGTGATTGATATCAAGTGTGTGTTCATCCTGTATGTCACCACACCCGCAATGGAGAAAATGGGGATCTGGATCAGTTTGAGCCTTAACTCTTGTGAGCCTATATGTCTGAAATGGAAACAGAATTGGTAGAATCTGCCAAAAGCCATCAGTTATCCCATCAGAATTACTTAGAAACTGAAGCATAAGAAATAAACACTTATGAAATTGCCCAGATTAAAAAAAATATAAAGAAGCAGTTTCCATGATAAATAAGCAACATAGAGGAGAATTTTCATCCTGTGATAAAAATGAATTCAGAATGATGTAAATTTAAGAAAATATATCAATAACATTTAAAAAACAATTGTCTGTTCTGGGAAATAAAAAAATTGAGTTGTAAATATTTCCAAAAGAAGGAATTAAAATAAAACTATGTGTTAAGGATGCATTTATATATTCTTAAACAATATGTTGTACATGATAAATATATACCATTATGAAAAAAATTTATATAATTTTTACAAATTGAAATTAACTTGTAATAAGTGTTATTTAAAAATTTTGAGCTTATACTTATTATTTGAATATTATGTCATTTCAAAAGGAATGCTTCTAAAGAAATTGTCCTGCATATTAATTTTCAATAAAATGTTAAAATGTGAAATGTCTCCTAAATTTTAACATATAATAAATATATTTAAAGAACACTTTAGTGAATATAAAATCATCGCCAATTTAAAAAGATTTTTTTAACATATTAAAGTATTTTTCAATATAATATGAGGAAAAATCCATGTTGAGTGGTACTTAAGGGTAAAAATGAATAGTTATATCAAAAAAGTTTTTAGAAAAGTAGAAACAACCCATTCCTCATTATGCAGCAAGATAGTTGCCTGTTCATCTAACCTAAACATTTATAGTAACTGATTTATACACTGTTGAAAATCAAATCTATTGCAGTTCAGATAATTTCTCTGCATTAGGAAAATGAATAAATTAAAAGTGTGCTTCAGCAATCTATTCCTCTTAAGCAGAGATTCTGTAAGCTCTGTAGATGTCAAAACCTGCTGATAGCTAAGAGTCAGCTCCAAGTTTGTGTGTATCTCGGTCCACTCTACCTTTCCATCAGGCAGTACATGTGGAAATAGAAAAGCAGCTCTCTAATTAATCAAAGTCAGATGTGCCTGAACGCCTGGAGTTGCTGCTGATCCTTGTCCCAGCTTCTCCCATGTTCTCGCTCTATGTTTTTACCTTGAAAACTTCTGCTCTGAGCTGGGAATGCCTGAAGGGCTTGCACGGTAAGTCAATGTGAAATTATCTCAGCAGGAAGAAGTTGCTTTTCAGCTTAAATGATTTAAGGCAGCAATTTTTCACACTCTCAAACTCTGACAAACGCCCAGATTGCCTCTCATGTCTGACTTCAAAATATTCAAAGAAAAGCTATTTTTATTAAAAACACTCTAGAGAAAATTGTATGTCACTTGTTCTCTGATATAACTTCATTTCTCCTGACAGTGACAATTTTCACCTCAGTACAATTTCTTTATTTTTTCCAAAGCTAATTCTGCTTAATATTAGTATTTATACAAACTCATATCAACTTGTCTCTGTGAAATATTCAAGGGTGTCAGGTAAATGTTGCTCACTGTCATTCATCCTCTTTGGGTGTTCAAAATGATCAATCGATTTAAAACTACACTAAGTTACTTTGGATATTATTGTTTTATTTGTAAGGGAGAACTTAACAACTGCTACAATCCTTCATTTGATAAACCTGTGTCTGCAAACTGTAAGAAATCCCAAACTTGATGGCACGCATCTGTTGGCAAAGATTGTAAAAGTTTACATTAATAAATCTATTTGTTCTATCCCTTTAAATAGCGCAGGTAATACACTGCGTGTTTTGTCTGATGCTGCTTACATGTTAATAAGATTACGGAGGATGTCATATTGCTCTGAAACATCACATTTGCTTTATTATGAATGCTGGCACTGCAGAAACACCACATTATAATCACTTCAAAAAAGAAATATATTCTGCATATCTTCATATGTGTTTATAATTCCGCTAAACCTCAGCAGAATCAAACTCAGTGGGGACAAGAATGACAGAAGGTTTAATGTTCCAGAGACTGCTGAAATCTTGGTGCATTGATATATAGCAGGATGGTTAATATGTATAAGGTTACTTGTGGCCTGTGACCTCAAAGCATATCTTCTGGCCTTCTCAAATTTCCATGAGAAAAAGTAACTATGGGCATGTGAATTTTCCACAAATAAATTACAGTTTTTCTAAAGGATTAATTTTATTTTTTTCCCATGAAAACCTGAAGTAAAGTGTTTACAAACAGAAAGTGAGCAAAAACAATTTGTATCATCCAGGAACTACAGCAATGGGACAAACTTTTTTTAAATATTATGTGCCAATTTCCTATAAGTCTGCTTTTTATATCCCACTACATGTCTTGCTTTTAAATAAAACTGGATTGATTTTATTTTATTTCTATTCCTTATGGAGAAATTAAGGAAAGAATTACCTTGCAGCCTTCTACACACAACACTAGGGTCAGGTCAAAGGAAGTACATAAAATACAGCAGAAAAGTACATCTCAGAAATTTCAGTGTTGCAACAATGCCACACACAGCTTCTGTGCCACATTTTTGCATGAGAAGTTGTCATCTTTTCCTGTCTTTAAATTGCAATGTGTTTTCTGTTTGGAAGTCACAGCTATTTTGATTTCATTTGTCTTCTTTGGGTTTTATTTACCATTAGTTTAGTTTACTCATGGGAACCTTGATTTATATTTTAAAGAAATGTTTAAGTAATCTCTATTCCTTAATAGTAATTTTAAGGTAATTTGTAGATATGAATGAGATCAAATCTGCAAATACAGTTGTTAACACCTTAATTTAAATGATTGTTGAAAAACTAAAAATTCACTGGTAAAACAATTCTGCTCACACAGAAATATACAACACACATATACACATACAGAGTTGCTTCTCAAGAAGAATTTCAAAGCTTGTTATAGATTAAAATGTGATTGAAATTTAAAAAATAGGAATCTGTAATAAAAGTTTGCATACAGAGTATATTACTTCTTTTGCATTTTTAGCAGAAGCTTTGTTAAGGATATAGTTAAGGACATTTATTCTGATACAAATAAAATATTTAAAAATTCAAACTATGTCATATCCATAAATTAATTAGGTGATTTGCTTTTATTTGGCAATATATACATACAAAAGGGTATAGTGTGTTTTCTGACTAAAATGCTTAAAACTTTCTCTCAAAATATCTTTTGAGATGAGCAAACAGCAATTGTTTACCTGAAATATAAGTATTGAGGATATATAACAGTGAGACTATTGTAGATTCAGAGGAGTATCTCATACTTTAAACTTTAAATAAAATTTTGAAATGATCCCATCCTATGACTTATCATTTAGAAAATTATAATATTTTGCAAAAGCACAAAATTTGCCAATTTAAGATGCTTTAAGAAGCATAATTTCCAATCATTAAAATAAATGTTTTTTCTCTATAAAACATGAACTAAATGCAATTACATTTATACTTATTATTTATGCATTTATATATCATTAAATTATGATTATATTGGTTGTTTTATGAGTTATTCAGTCCAGTATATTTAATATTTTTTGTTTCAATTGTTTTAAAAATAAAATGATTTATTCCTTAAATTTCTGTTTTTTTCTTTCAACTTCAGTGTTTCAGGATACTGCATTTCAAACATTTCTTATGAAATATTTTCCAATGTCCTTGTTTTAATAAAAATTAAAAATAGATGGAACTGAACAACCACCTACAAAGCCCTTATATTTCAGTTAGGAAATAATTCAGCAACACCACTTTAAGCAAGCTTTTGAGTCTACCATTGTCAGTGAGTTCCAGTCTAAACATTTTTGTATTACAAAAAATATATATGTATATATATCTGGACTTCTTCAATATAATCTGTGCCAAAGAATTGAGGTAAGTGATAAAATCTGGAAGAGTGTGCATTAGTGCATATTTTTGTTGGCAAGACCAGGACATTTTATGAAAGTAAAACAAACACAGAGATTGCTTATTTCTGAAAGGAAATCAGTCATACTGAGTTTCTTTCAGGAAAACATAATTGCTCAAAATGATATAAATCACTATTGTTTTCTCTAACAAATTAACCTGAAATGTTGGCAGTGCCAAGGAGCTGCATTAAGTTTTTTCTTGTTTATTTTTTTCTAATCGCCATAAAAAGCCTTAGTGAAACAATTATTCTCAAAACAATCAGGACAATATATCTCTATAGAGGAGAAAATCAATTTCACAACAAAACTAGATTTATCTCTATTGATCAAGAGGCGTTCAGTGTAATTTTAGTGAATTATGCCAGGCTCTCATTTCCTCGCAGAAATTTTCCAATGATGCTCAAAGGCAGATGGCAAACTACTGCACAGTCTTTTACATGCTATTTACCTGCTGTCTTAAGCACTGTTTTTTTTTTTTTTAATAAAGTACATGCCTGAATCTAAATCCAGTATTTATTTTCTATTACATGAAACAATTTTACTATTGTGTGTGATTTAGTTATTAGTAACTGCCTAGGAACTTGATGTTATTTATTTTAAAATCATTAGTAAAGAAATCTGATCTCCATCAAAGGATTCTGTGTTAAAGAAACAAATCCAAGTTCATCTTATAAGAACAGACTTGGAAAGATTAAGAAGTAATATAATTTTTCTTCTTAAATAAGAGTAATTTTTAAAGACTGTATTAACACTTTCCTATCTGAAACTCCTTAACAAGTAAGAAAGGAACAAAACAGGATTGGAGGCAGATAAAGAAAAATTTAATTTTGCTGTGCTGTATGTCATGTAAATTGTATATAGTATCGGGAAGCAAACATAAAAAAGACTATTCTAAAAATACCCAAGAAATGATATTTATTTTTCATTCAAGTTCATGGCTAAGTGAGCCATCCTGACATATATCCCTTTCAACAACAATAAAATTACTGTATTTTGTATTTTGTCAATGTGTTCTCAGAATATATTTTGATGTAAAATATTGCACATTTCTTCCTTGTGCTGGCAGCACCAGAAAGCTTGATAAATAAACCAGCTCTTTTTTAGAAGAGATGATTAAGAAACTCATTTTCAAGTTAAAAGATTAAACAAGAAATATATTTAAACATACAGTTTGGAAATCTTCAATTTAATTTTAATAAACCAATAAAATAATGTTATTATTCAGTAAGTAATAACAGCTTTTTCTTATTTTTAAATTATAATGTTCACTTTTAAAATTAAAGTGTTTGGTAAACCAAATAGGTGACAATACAGTAAAGTTACCAATGGAAAAGGCTGACTCATTTTACAATTTTTAAAATTTAAATTCATAAATCCATAGCAATTAAGCTGTTAGAATCTATTCTTAACATTCATGCTCCATTTTAAAATAATATAAAATAACTTTTACTTATTTTTAAAAGTAACAACTCATTTGCATCTTCTGCCAGACCTAAAGACATCAGTAGTTGTTAATGCATTCATGAAAAATATATTTAATTGCAAATAAATTTATAAAAGTTTTATTTACCAACATGAGATTCTAATACTAAAAAAAGATTTGAGATATAAGAAAAATTTAAATTCCTAACACTAATATATTATTCTATTGTAATGTGTAATAATTATCCTTTTAAAACAATGAAGCATTCAGTTTTCCAAAGTAAACAGAACTAAATATGTATTTAGAATATTACATGTGATACATAGAAATGGTTTGAAAATTAATATTTAAGAATCTTTTGAGCTAGAAAAAAGACTTTGAACTTAGTTTACACCTATAGATCTAGATATATTGTAACCATGTCTATAACTTACAAAACTATTAACACTAATATGAATGTATATTAGTAGTTATTATTAAAATATTGAGGTTTAACTGTCCAATTGGGTAAGTAAATCTTTTACTAATGTAATTTTTAATTGGCTTTCATATAATATAAAAAATATAAATATAAAGAGCTAATTTCAGATATATTTGGATGACTTCCTGTTTTATATATATATATAAAATCTTACTTTCTAGTAAGATGAACACATAAGTAAATTCAACTACTTGTATACATTATGTTTCTATGATAAAGCTAAAAATACCTAGCTCATTTTTAAAATGAAGTAGTTCTTAAACTGAATTTTAATAAACCAATAAAATGTTATTGTTCAATAGGTAATAATTGCCTTTATATAAACTCAAAAATGTTGTTTAGAGTGATTAATATACAATGCTCCATTATGTATCTGAGAGTGTTGATGCATAATTTTTAGTTCTAATGTTATTATGTAATTGAGAGAACATGTTCATTTGCTCTAATAACTACTAAGATGCACTTAATAAAATGAAATGTAATAATACTTGTAATTTAATCTATTCATGGAAGTAATTTTAAAAGTCTACCACTCTCCTTAATGTGGATAACATTCATAATTTATAAAGTGTTGTGATGCAGAATTGACAATGCCATTGTTTTTTACACTTTGAGATGATTCTGCAGCCTTCATATCATCTGCATACCAACCTCAGGATTATCAAGGGCAAACAAAAGATAATTAACACCAGAAACAGGCAATTGCAGGAGCTACTGACTGAGGGTTCTCATTTAATGCAAGACTTCTGAAACACAGAAAATGAAATAACTATAGAAAATCTTGCCTCTGAAAACAAAATTTGAATATTCTATCCTTTATATAAACGTTTTTACCTCAGTTTGTAAAGGTAATTTATTTGACAGCATAGTCTCAAAATGGGGTAGTCATCATCTATAATAGAGTTAGTAAAAGGAGTTGGTAAAAGAATGAATCACACAAACTATACTTATTTTAATGGTAGTTTCTGCAATACATGCTATAGTCATGGATTCATTTATGATGCATGTATAAGAAATAGAAAAGCTATTAATCTACTATAAATTCTATTATATTTTCACACTCATGGAATAGTAACTTTTCTTGAATTACACAGTTAAATAGACTACTTTTTAAAAAATCTTAGCTGCACTTTATGTAACATCATACAGATATTATAATGTGTCTAAATCATGGTTCCAAATCATCAAAATGTTGTATTTATTTATCTGAAATTCTATTAATAGCAGAGGAATAGGCTATGTTCAGCTTGATTTTATAACTGTCTTACTGGTTAAGTGAAATTATTTATATTTCCCAACTAAATGTCTTTTAATTTTTCAAAAATTTTCACTATTAGTATGATTACATAGATTAGTATTTTCACTTTACAATAAAACAGGATAATTATTAAATGTTTTAAAAATTGAGGTTTTGAAGTTCTGAAATAACAGTTGGTTTGAAATAAAGTGACATATTTCATAAAAAATTAAATTATTAAAGATATTCTAAATGTAAGTCTCTGATAAAAATGTTATTTACCCTTAGTTTTAACTAAAGTGGATGAGTTAATGACAAACATTTTATTTTACAATCAAAAAAGAATCATATTGGAACATAACATTTTATCACATGAATTTTTCAGTAAACATGAATATAACTTCAGTTTAAGTTTTCAGAAGATAATTATGCCTTTTATATCACAATTGCTAGTTCATTTCTCTAACACTACCATTAAATGGATATTCTAGAAAAACCCATTTATGGGCAATATGCTTGAAAATGTTTAGGCTTTTATACTATATTCATACCAACTATCTGTCTAACTTTAAAAAGGGGTTAAAATATATCATATATCATATTTAGTTTAATTCAATTCTATATATAAACTTTAATTCAATTCTATATATAAATTCTATAAAATTTTATATATAGCATGTGATATATTGTTGCATGTTAAAATATAGAATCATTGCCAATGAAAGAATATATAACTAAAATGAAATAAATTCTTTTTATGCAGCATGATTGTTAAAAGAATTGTTTTAGTCCTTTCCTCGACTTCTTTTTACCAGCTGTTTTCCTCTACATTTATTTCTCCTGCTGGTAGGTCTCAGTGCCCTATCTTGGGACTTCTCTCATCATATCTTTCCATACTTCCCACTCATTAAAAAAGATCTTAACATAGCCTACTTTCATCTACTATCAAATATGCTAAATCTCTCTTCTAAAATCTGAGCCAAGCAGATATTTTCATCTGAATGTGCTCCCAAATCAACATGTATAGTGAATTTATCATTTCCCTCCACTTTTACTACCGCTTACCCAAAGACACAAGCCAAGTACCTGGGAGTCAATCTAAACTTTACTCTATTTCTCAATTAACCAGAGTTCTCTTCTCTATTACATAAACATACTCAGGTTGTCTTCTTTTTTCTTTATCCCTGCTGCCACAAATACATTAGAAGTCATCACTATTGCTCAATTTCTGTTTTTTTTCATTTCTAATTTCAAACCCTCCCAATCGATCCCCAATCAATCAGGGGTCAGCAAATGTTTTCCATAAAGTGTTTATAGAAAACATTTGTGGCTTAATAGCCACATAGTCTGTTACTCAATTCTTTTTTTTTCCCTGCTAGAAAGCATCTGTGGATACTATATAAAAGGATGAACATAGCAATAGTCTAAAAAAATTTTAATTTACGATAAGAGACAGATTATAGATTTGACAGATTAAGATTTATTGTCTCCTGTTCTAAATTTTTCCAGGGCAAAATTTCCAAGTTACAAATCATATGTCATTGGTAGCTTATTCTGTCATCTTTTTCATCATCGGCAGAAAAACTCAACCTCCTTAGGATTATTTGAAAAAATCTTTATAATATTGTTTCTACTTTTCCACACCTCCAGCACTTCAGTATTTGTTCATTTCCGAAAACATACAGTGGCCCTGAATCATTTTCTTGCATTTGTGTCTTTGCAGAAGCTATGCTCATGATATGGGCTTAACAAATGCCTTTTACTCTCTTGCTACTGCTTTTCTACTCCTGAGAACAAGGACCATGTTTTATTATGCTTTGCATTCTCACTTTTTGCGCTAATGCCTGCAAATAGTGCGTTGAATGTCTAAACACATGAATGAGTTTATAAGTACAGTACATGGGCTCTTAAGAGCTATTTTTATTTCAATCACTCAAATTAATCAATACTCACCCCTTCAACTATGTAGTCAGAGAAAAAGTTCACAAGCGAAGTTTGGACAATGATCACTCCACTAAAACTTAAGAGATATTTTCCCCATTAATACAAAATACTCTGGATTTTATATTTAGAATTATATTTATATAGCTAATGTTAGATAAGGAGAAGATGAAAAATTAAAGAACAGCAAGAGATCCAATTTATGATGTCTAGCTATTAATTTTGATGTCACTTCTGTCCCTCCAAATAAATATCTTGTATGTACATATATGTATACATATATGTATACATCAGGAATGTATATATCAGGAAAACAAAAAGTTGTATAAATATTTTAATATTAAATTTATTGAGACATGAGATTAATATAAGTTGCCTTTGGCCTCTACAATTATAACAGGTGCTTAAAGTGGTGGCCATTAGCTTCCTGACGTTTATTAGTATGGTGAACTGCTGAAGTGTGTATACTTTTTTTTGTTGAGCTCTCTCTCTCGTGGTTTATAGATTTTTTTGAAAAGTAATAAGAAAATATAAATTTAGCACTGAATGTCTTGGAGCAGGTCAATCAGTACAAAGTAAAGGTAGAATTGCAAACACGTGAAAGTGCCAGATAATATACAATTCTAGGTGAATTAAGACTCAATGATTAAAAGATGCCTATCTGGGACATATTACAAAAATGACAACCCCTCTTTTAAGTGAATTTGTTCCAAAATCTTCTTAATAAAAATCAAGCATAATGCTTTCCTTGGCATACATTTCTAAATAATGTTATTTAATGATTTAGTGATTAAGATCCATTATATGAAGCTTTCATTAAAGAATGTATGTTAAATTATTGTGAAAAAATTCATTCACACTTGAATAAGAAGCAAAACGGCTCATTAATATATTAAATATGTTTTTGCTAATTGATATCCTATTTCAAATAATTTAAGTAATTTCTTACAGTTACATATATGTCTGTTTAGACATATCTAGATACAGATATTTATATATAGATTTATATGTGTACATATAGGTATATATGGCTCATAGGGTACTATGTTCTAATTGATTGGATAGAAATATGTAACTAACACTAAGTGATACTCCTCTTAATTTAACTGAAAAAAAATCAGTCAAGATTTTAGTTCCATATATATTTTAGTTTTCTCTAAAAATGCATTGTGACATTTAAAGATGACCACATGTATTTTTGGCATGCCTCCAATCAAGAGATGTTGGATTTTTCCCTGTTCTTTGAATGTAGGCTGGCCTATAATTGTTTTGATCAATACAGTGTGAAGGAAGTGATTCTATACCTTTTCCAGGACGTGGAAAATGGACCGCCTGTTCTGCCTTGCTTGTCTCTGGCACTCAGCTGTAAGGAGTCCAATGTAGGTGAGAAATTTGTGATGCAGAGACCATATGAAGAGGCAGTGTCACTACCCCAAAATGGGAAGCAGCTTGAGTTCAGCCCCGCATTTATCTTTGTTAAGGTCCTAGAGAGGTAAGTAAAGCTGGACCAGGCTTCTCCACCAGACTAGCCATTAGCAGAATACTGCCCAGTGACCTCAGGTGATACCAATAGAAAATAATTGCTAACCTGAGACCTATAAAAATTTGTGACCCTCACATTCTTCAGATACAGTAAAATATTATTTTGGAATAAGGAATTATGTAGAAAGAAATAACATGAAAGAGACACTTAAATATCCTAAATACTCACTCAAATTATAATATACTTTAATTACTGAAATTGTAGAATTTAATGCTATGAAATTACTTTTATTCATGTAATTCATATAATAAAGATTTATCTTAATCCTAATCCAAAGCAATTCATTTCTCTATCAAAGAACCAAGTATTTGAGTCAATAATAACATGTATTGGCTTGATATTTTTATGAAAGTGAGGATCATAAGCAAAAACTAAGCTTAGTGTATTTTACTTATTTGCAGCTTTATCTTCTCATCATTTTGCTCTACATCATTACATTCAACTAGTTCATATCCTAAATTGGCAAGCCAGATATCATTATTCCTACCACATATATGGAAAATCAGAAGACCTTAGGTGAAATAGCTCACTTCAGTCTGTCCAGGCAAAATGTGAACAAACCAGTTTCAGAATCCAAAGTTTTAGAATCTGCATTTGATTTGCATTAATCTTTATTTACATTGTCTCTGGAATGAGGCAGCTTGGAGATGAGATTTCTATACCAACATCTTTTATAAAGTTGGATATATCTCTTGGGAGATACACCAAAGAGTTTCGTTAATGAATGAATTCACAATATTCCTTCTACTAGCAATAGAAATGCTCTAACTAGGCAGAGGACACTTTTATGTTTTTTTTTTTTTTTAACGTGGGTGGATTGATCTATAAGAATATTCTGAGACAAGTATTAGGAGTTCTGAAATAGTGACTTAGTATTTGTAAACAAGGTGTTTAAATTTTGTTTCTATGTTCACTGAATGTGAATTTTAGGATGCCAGATGTTGGGCCTAATTTTCCTCACTAAATTTCTTTAAAATGCGGTTATATTCCCTGAACTATATTTGCAGGCATAAAAATTAGTTGACAAGTGAATTAGTCCACTATTGAAACAGATTATTTCAGTGTCATAGATCTAAACTATGAATTCATATTATAATCCAAATTTATTTTTGGATTCTTTTCATTTCCCTCCTAAAAATTCTTCCTAGTACCCTAATTATTCCCAGGGTACCAATATTTTTAGAAAATCATATTCTTTCTCATTGTTCACATTACTTAAATATCAGTAAATTATCATCCCTACCTTTAAGCACTACTTCACTATGTTCTATCAAGTGAGATCCTGCAAGTTTTCTTTATTAATTATTGTCATCTTTTCTCTTAATTATTTTGAATTTTTGAAATTTTCTTTAATTTGTCATCTTAAATGGGGGTAACTAAAATTAAACTTGCTATTTAAAGAATGTTTTCACTGTAACTTTTCTCCTTTCCTTACAATATTAATCATAAGATTATTTACCTTGTTTAAGGTTTTCATTTTCACTTATGTTCTAGTTGAAATGCATTCAAAATAATTTAAATACCAGAGCTGAAGTACAATTCCACGTTAACTCTCTCAATGCCAAATCTTGCAGTGTGTTAAAAAGTCAATGAAATGAATGCTTTTGTGATAAAGAATAATAAAGATTTCTAAGAAAGACAAGAAATTCTTTACATGACTTGTTCTGATACAAAATTTTATATTACTGTTAGAGGGTAACTTTTCAGACAATTGGAATAATTTTATTCCAAGAGAAGTCGTGTTTTATTTATAACTTTCCAGGAAGGCTGCTGTTCTTAGTTCAGTTGCTTATATATATACACATTTAAGAGAACTTATAGATAGATCTATCTTGTGTAAATACGCATGTGTTTGTGTCAGTTATTTAATTTTCCTTGTACTCTAGATAATATAAAGTAAAATAGTGGCCCTAATTCTGATAATATTACAGACAGGTAGAAGGTGTGGCTGCAATTTTTAAACTAGTAATGAAGGCAAAAATATTTTCATATTCTCCATAAAATGTTTGTAGCTATATACTGTATCACTTTGTCACTGTAAAGCTACTTCTTTAAGAATCCAAAGATTGAAAGTCTGCTAAATATTTGAAAGATGAGCAAAGATGGATGGAATCTAAGTAACTGCAGACAGAATAGCACAACATCCTGTTTTCTAGAAAACTGATATTTTGAAATTGCCTGCCCATACCAAATGTTTAAACATTTTCATAGATAATTGTGTATTTTTACTGTCTTTCAGAAATGCCTTCCATTTTAATGTATTGATTTTGATAAGCAGTCACTTATCAAGAAAATAATCACTAAAGTAAAGACAAGAAATTAGTAAACTATGAGGTCAAGTTACAAAAATCAACAGCAACATTTATTAGACCATGACCCAACTAGTTAAAATAGAACATTAATTTTCTGCTTCTTTGACTTATAAAATCTCATATATGATTGTGGACTGGTATTAGAAGGTAAAAATGGCCCTCCAGGAACTAGCAGCCTCATTTTCTCACCAAACTTATCAATAGTTATATAGACTAGTTTGAAAATAAATTCTGGGATGAATAATTGATAATGCAAAATAGGAAGAAAAGGTCTAAAGGGGTAGGGGTAGTGGGAGGGGTAGGGGAAAGGAAAGAAGGGAAAGGAAAAATTATGAGAAATGGAAAAAATGGAAACAAAGTCTTTGTAAATAGGGAAGGGAGCACAGGGAATGGGGAAAGAATAAGAACCAAGATGCATCACGTAAAGGTACAAGTTCCCAATGAGAAATGTAAATGTGTTGTATACCTAAAATGTACCAATAAAAGAATTTAAGAAAAAAGAAAAGAAATTCTGGGTATGAAATCACAAGAATTAAGACATATGAAGAAAACCCAATAGACAATACATTTTGGGGATAATGACTTTGTAAGTGTAAGAACTACTTCTTATTGTCATTACTTGATTATGCTATGTGATAAGTACTTTCTTTGTATTCACTCATTTATTGATCATAACAGCCCTAGTTATTATCATTCTCATTTTATAAATGAAGAAGCTGAGACAGAGAGAGCTTAAGAAATGTTTTACTGTCTAATGATGTTTTGAGCTGGTAACTCAGCCCAGGCAGTCTGGCTTTGGAGGCTCCTCTACACACTCAAAGTTGAGAATGTGTCTGAATCACCCTGGAAACTAATTGGAACACAGATTTCTTGGTCCCACTCTTAGAATTTCTGGTGCAGAAAGTCTGGGGAGGGACAAAATATTTTCATTTATAAAGCAATTCTCATCTTGCTGGTCCAGGGACTACACTTTGAGCATCACTATGCTATAGACTATGTTGCCTCTTAGGAATTATTCTGGACAAGCCTGATAGCATACAATTTTGGGTTCTATGAGATTTTGCTTTGTAGGATTTAAATCTTTACCTTAACTAAAGCAAACATTGGATTAGCTTGCAATAATTGTGTAATTAAGCTGCCCATTGGGAAAGGCAGGCAGGCAGGCAAAATTTTATCCATTCAATAATCATTTCTCTAACTTTCAACCATACATTTAGAACTTAAAATATAATGAAAGGTAATATGTAGTGACCTTGCTTCCAAGAACTTCACTTTAGGAAGTTGTATAAATTAAAAATTAAACATAGTGTGATGAGTGCTTTTGTGGTCATGGCAAGGGAGCCAGGGTCGAAGGAATTGAGGAAGTTTCATAGAGAGTTTTTAATTGTATCAAAGTGTGAAATCACCACCGATACATGTTCTCATGAACAGGGAACACAACATAAGGTATACTGAACACTGGAAATTACTAAGTGTCTGGTTGGTTGTGGCTCAAGGTATGGACAAATAGTGGAAAGCTGAGTTCAAGATGTTTAATAATAATATGATAAAGGCACAGTGACTTCCCAGAGTTTGGATGAGAAGTGAGGGAAAAGATTTCACCAAGAGAGATGTTCAGTGGTGCTTTCTAGATGGGTAAAACAAGACATCACTACATTCACAGAGTAGTTGTCTGAAGGGTAATTTAGAACAAACAGCTTTAGAAGCAAGGAGCCCAGGCAAGAAGTAAAGTGGGAGGGACAGACTATGAAGGCAATAGAGTTAAACAGAAACAAATAGATTAGATAACCAACTAAATAGGCACTTGGATGTTGCTGTTTTAGCTTCTGTCTTAAGTACCTCATGTATTATAATTGAATTAATTCTAGGAAGAAGCCCTCGAGTAGAGAATGAAGAATGAAGTGGAGTTGTTTGCCTGACATCATACTGTATCAGAGATAGATCTAAAATATGATCCCAGGCATTCTAGAACCGGAGTCTATTTTTGTAGCTAAGCCAGGTGATGGATTGCAATTGGAAAGTTAGGGGGAAAATAGATGCTTAGAGAGCTCTAATCTAATAAGTGATTAGAAACATTTATGCCAGTAAATATATGCACTATATTCAGTGGGCACTGTCTGGCTAACAAATTAATTTAAGTGATAATCTGGTGGAATGAATTAGAGACTAGACCTCCTTCTAGCAGGATTCCTTTCTCATGGTCCAAGGATGCAGAGCTTTTCAGAGGGTGTGATTAATGAGTTAAACTTCATCTCTAGCACCATTCCCAGGATGGCACAAGGACAGCATGGCTTCCTCTAGCCCATAATGCTAAGGTTACAGTTCTAATAAAAACTTCTAGGCTAACTTTGGAACTTCCAGGTCTGCTTCTAATTTGTTCAGTCACCATTCATTAAGAGCCTGCCAATTATTAAAAAAAAATTTTGTTAGGAAATAGAGGTGTAAGAATGAAAGAAATATAGCCTTGACTGGTGAGTCAACTTTGTATGTACACATTTAATTATAATGTGGTGCTATGGTAGCCAATCTTACCAAAAAATAACAGTCAGGATCACACTATGCTGATGATGTATTGCTACAGCTATCAAAGCTCTTATTGCTTCCCAAATGACTAAAGCTCCTTTCTGTATTTCATGATGAATAAGGATAAAGTGAAATTGAGCAAAAAGTAAAATAAAAGACTAGAAAATGGAAGGCTCTTCATTATGGGTTCTTTGACCAGGAAGACTAAAGTCGTCATCTGCTTAGAGTTACAAGATCTTTCCTAGGCACCAATATAGCCTAGTGCAGAAGGAATGAAATTAGGGCATTTCCAAAACTGAAAACTATGTACTACAGATACGCCCTTCTTGATATCTAAAATAAAGATAAAACTTTGTAATCCTAGCCATTTTACCATACACAATGGAGATGTTTGCTAGATCTGAGAATATTCACAGGGGAGACAAAAACAGGCAAATACTACACATGCACATAAGCACAAACACACAAAATGCATGCTTTGAAAATTTATTTGCATTTTTAAAATTTTTATTTTTATTAGCACATTCTTGCAGTACTGCATGATTGGTTGCATTCACTGTGAAGAGTTGGTGCACATACATAACAAATTTTACTTCTTTTATTCATACTCTTGCCCTCCCCTTCTTTACCCCTTCCCAAACTTTTCTTTTAGACATTCAATTTTTAAGACTCAAAGTTTGGAGAGAGTTTTCAGAAGTCTAATTGAAAATATAAAATACCTGTTTAAGAATTTCATCAGAAAAGAACACGGAGAAGAAAAACTTGCTCAATTTTTGATAACAAAAG
>NW_028258147.1:21120000-21140000 GCF_053883595.1 Heterocephalus glaber
TAGAACACTGCAACTTATTAATAGGGCATCTTGGCATAGGAAAAATACTTAAAAGCCAATTAAAGAAGTTAATTTTTTGGTGACCTGTCCTGGAGCTGTTTTACCATTTTGCATACATGGGCAAAGGAAACTGAAATTTCCCAAATGTTTCTATTCTATCAAGCTACTTTCATCCTGTTCATAATTTATATAGATTACTCCCTAGGGATAGGTTAAAAACTATAGGAAGTGGTCATTATAAGGCCATTATTGCTCACTGTGGAGTAAATTATGAAATTATATTGAAGCCAATACAAATAAAAAGCCAAGTGGAGAGTTTGTCATTGACATTTAAGGAAACTGAAATTATTGTGTTTGCATCTTGTGTATAACAAAGTTGTATTAAAGCCAAAGCATTGTACTAATGATGTAAGGAAAATCATTATAGGTTTAAGCATTGAAGGTTCTATTTGCTGATCTGTATGACAAATTATAAAGTGAAACCATGATCCTTGAAATAAATAATATGTATTAAAAGACAATTTATAAATGAAGAAAGGACTTTATATATATACGATTAATATAAATATATTATTTTCTGTGATGAGTAAACTAGTCCTCATCAGAGATATTATAAATTTTGAAATCAGAAACATGTATAGTTGGGAAAATGTGACCCATTGGAGAAGGAGGGACAATATATATATATATATATATATATATATATATATATATACACACACACACACACATATATGGCACCAGTACATTCACAAGTGACTTAAAAAAATTTAAAAGCCTGGGACCATAAAAGCTGACTATGAAGATCATTTTGAAGAAAAATCCAACTACTGTGACTATAAAAATCTTACCAACTAAAGTACTACTTTACTAAATATTTCACTGAACCAGCCAATAGTTTGAGTAAAATCACTAATGAGCCAACTATGTAGACATGTCTAGGATTTAAACATTTATAATATTCCCAATGAACCCTCTAAAATATACAAATGAAATGTTCTAATGAGATCACATATGAAAGTTCATATTCATTTAATGATTTTTTAAATGACATTTTAAAGTGACAATATAATAATTATAAATTGAGTTTATAATTTTAGATTTTCCTGGTTCAATCTACAATTCAGACCATTTTAGTGTATGATAAATTCTAAGTACTGGAAATAATTAGAATAAACTCCTAAGATTTATACAATAGAACTTTTTTTCTAATTAGGTCTCATAAATAACCTGTCAATATTGAAAACCTTCAAGGTTAAATAGCTGGATATTTGTAAACAGACGTTGAGTAACTGTCACGATATACACATAGATATATACCATTGTTGCAGAGAATAAACCTCAAGTCAATTAACATGATTTGGGAAATCCTTTAATTTGAGCTAAAGATTTGCCCTCTTGGACAATGGTGTGTATTATATTCTCGGGGCTCTGAGAAGACCTAGATGGTTCCCCTACTTTATTTCCTCACTCCTTACCCCACTTCTACTGTTGTCTCCTTGTCAGGAGCATTGTAGTATCATGTTATCTGGTTCATTTGAGTTTAACTTTCTGGGATGTATTTGATTTAAGGACCTTGTGAAAATGTTCAAATTACCAAAAAAATTAAGTAGAATGTATTATTAAAACACAAGCACATACAGAACATATTATTAAAAGGATAGCTATAGAGATATGTTCCATTGCATTTTCAGCAAATTTAAATATGCAAGGACTGTATTTAATTATGTCACTACCCTCTTCGAAACTATGGTTTGAACTTAGACATAGGGGGTTGAGAGAGGATTAAGACAAAACCTTCAGCCATTCTCAATAATCTATTATCTGTTCTTGACTTATAACTGAATTTCAGGCATAATAACTTCCACTGCAGTCTTGAGTCATTATCCTGAAAACACTGTTTTCAATTTCTATTCCAAGCCATGTTTCATGCTGAATCTATGCTTCCCCCATCAACTTTCTGTCTATACACAGAAACCAGAATTCTATTCTACCCTCTTTGCTATTTACATCACATCTACTACATATGAAGGACCAATTCTTACTCCGTAAGAACTTTGTTTGACATGTTGAACTTGTACTAATTTTCCAGCCAGTTTTTGGACCCATTTTCTAAACTGATCATTTTGATGCTCAAAAGTATACAATTTTTGAGTCCTAAAAGTATTATCAAACATATCTTTGTTTAGAGTCCCTATTTCACAGATCAGAAAATAAGTTCATTCCAAATGTTTGCACATAGCTAGAATTAGCACACATGGTCGCCTCTAGGATATTTCTTGGACCCTTATTATTTCTACTATTCCATATTACCTTAATTGCATTAATTACTTAAGCTCTTAACTCTTTTTCATGGTCATTGTAGTTGTCTTGCTGACTAGACTGTGAACTTTACAGATTAGGACACCTAAACACAGAGCAAGCACTGGTCAATACATGTTGAATGGACAAATTATGTACCATTAAGTCATTAAGCTTTACATCTGCACTAATTTCTCTCTGGAATTAACCACTCTTGTAATCCCCTCCACTCAGAATGAAGAATGTATCAGACATAGAAGTAACTAAAAATTTCCCTTTTGGGCACAATATTGGATTGCTACTTTATTAAAATAAACCAGACCAATGTCAACAATTATTCAGTCAATTGTTAAAAGACCAGATTGAGACCAATGCAATTTCTGCAAGGAAATGTCACAAGAGAAGGTTTCAACAACCTAAAGGATAAAATTGCTTGAAAGTTACACCATCTATGGCTACAGATTGGTAGAATCCTTTTCAATAAAAATAAAATTTCTATTATGATTGTCTCACGTTATTAGCATATTATTATCTTATATTGTCTTCTCAATTGGGGGACCCAAAATGATCTATGTTTTCACTTTGTTTTAATGTTGTATGCAGATTTAAAAGAAATGGAATAAAATGAGACTTCATGCCTATTGAGGATCACAGCATAAAGAATTAGTCTCTTCTTGTGGCCATTAGAAGTATTTTTCTTCTCTTTCCCTCATTATAGAATACGAGGATCACTTAATTTATTTCTGAAACAAAATCCCCACTATATATTTCTGTAGTGCCCATTTTTCCAATTTTTATACCATGTGTTATATCACTGTAGGATAATTAACTTTTCTTCTAGGAACAATGCTCTCCTCTATCATAGAAATATTCTTGGCAATTCAAATAAAATAAAAGAATCCCTTTAAAGAAATTCTCCCTCTTTGTGCTCACAAATTCTTCACTACAGACCCTCTTCTCAGGTGGAATTATTTAAATGTTTTTAATTATAAAGATACAATTTAGCACAATAAATTTTATGTATTTAGTATTTTGGTTAACTTGTAAGTGTAGTATAAAGTCATCCTGAAGAGTCTAAACACCTCAGCTATAATCTTTAGTCATGCAACAGTGGCTAAGTGGTTAAGATTATAGTGTTTAAGAATACAGTGATCTTAAAGGGTAAAATGCTTAGAGCTAAAGCTGGCCTCTTTTCTTATTAATTCTGTGACCTTGGAGAAGCTATTTACCAACCTTGTTTCTTTACCCAGGAACTAAAATCAAAAACAGTACCTAACACAACTGTTATGACAGTTAAATGATGTTATATGTGTGTGTGTGTGTGTGTGTGTGTGTGTATCCCTTGACACAGTGGCTAGGCCACAAGTGATATCTATATCTATATCTAATATTCACAACATATTACAATCATATCTCTTTGGAAGAATGTATACTATAAGTATATTTTTAAATGTGGCCCTAAAATATTTTAGTCCATCTCTCCAAAATGAAAATATTTATGACCATATCAGAAAAGGCATAAGACAAAGATACATGTCCCACCTATCAGATGCCTGGAATTAAGTGTTATTAGAGTACTATATTTCCTAAAAAGAATATTTAAAGTAATATAAGCAATAACATAACACAATACATTATTGTAATTATTCCAAAAACTGTGTACCAACATATTCTTGATCACTAAAATATTAAGTCCAATACCCAGATTATTTCTCTGATGATTTTTAGATCATTTAGAAAGTAATTTCAAAGAGGGGCCATCACTGACACTGTGTACATGGAGTGCCTACACTTACTCTTGGTTATCCATCACAAGCTTCATCATTTGCTTGACATAAAACCATTAACATATACGCATCAAATGGTTCAGATCTGTATCACATTCACTATGCACATTGAGACTTCTAAAGTTCTGATAACTTACATATTTAGTTAAAGAAACTTTGAAGTGATTAAGTCAAATTGACAAAAAATTTAAGAGCTATAACAATATATCTGTCTGTCTGCCTATCTATCTAAATACATTGTTTTTCTACCAGAAATTCCTTTATTCTATGGATTGAAGTAAGTCCCCTTTGTCTACAATCATGTTAAAAGTATCACTCCCACTTTGAGAGGAAAAGCCAATAATGTAGTACCATTATGTCCTGTTGCTGATCTTTTACTTAACAAAGAAATATTGAGTATCTTCTACATAAACAGCATGTGGAGCTTTTAATATCTATGAAAGAACATTTAGTCTACAATGGGAGAAATATGTACTTAGAAACTATAATTTTGCTAGACTTAAGTATCCAAAGAGAAGCAGGAATTAAGTGATACAAGAGTTAAGAACCAGGAGAGATTTTGTGCCTTGGAGAACTCCGACGCTAGAACATTAAAATATATACGCATTCCTAGTGGAATGCCCTAAAGATAGTGAAGTAAGAGTAAGTTCAGATGGAGAAAGGAGAGGAATTGTAGGTCATCCTAGTTGTATAACTATTTCTGGATTTGAAGACACGCTTCTGGATGGTTCAGATGTTCATCAAACCATTTCCCTCCATCAAATCAAAATTTATGTGCTGCTTCCTGTACCCTAGGATTTGATGTGTCTTATGCATTAAACACTAGTCCTTGCTAGAGCCTTTAATAATAAATAGAGTAGAAGCTACTTCAAACAAATAGAACTAGTTGTTTCAGGAATAAAATGGGTGATAACACTGAAACATGGAGGACTTACTTTTTCAAAGACTTATGAAGAAGAAAAAGAACTAATGGCGTTGCTGAATTTATGGTCTTATTTATGAAATACTGAATAAAGAATATTGACTAGACTAATTTTTAACATCTCTTAAGGCAGGGTTCTGCCTGTAAGGATTCTGGGTTAGATGATCTTCCAAGCCATTCACTCATTTGCTGGAGAGGTAGCTATAATGTTAGACACAAGAGTGTAAGCCTCAGGCAGAGAAAGACAGATGAGAGATAAATATGTCTACCTTGCTAATCAGTTTAGAAATTCATTTAAACTTGGTAAAAAAAATCGCATTCATAGTTACTGAAGTAACTAACTTTGATTTTAAAACCAAACTGTCCATTCAGTACATAATGAATATTTCTTCAAATTGGAATACCGTAATCAATGCAAAAGCTTTAAAAATTATACTGTCCATGAAACAGAAGACTTTGAATTCAACTATTCTTTTTTAATCTACTACCTACTATTTACTGGAGAAAAGTAATGATTTATGCATCCTGTTTAAAGAAGGCACAGCCACCTCCTAATTAATACAATTTATACTTGGGGAGAATTTAAAAGATATTTGAAATTTCTTTAAATAATTGTAGGGAAAGAAGTATGTAGTAATGGAGAGCTATAATGTCTGTTGTTATTTCCCAACAGAGGTAAAAAGTCAGTAACTGAAATGGTAGTACTTCTAGAAAATTAAAAGTTATGAGTTAGAAATAAAAAAAAAAACAAAATCCATCCAATAGACAGGTGTAAACTCCTCAGCTAGGGGCAGATATGGACAATAAGCACATTTTCATTGAGTTTGCCATCTCATGGAGGAAGTAAGTCCTATATACAAATAGCTTTGATGCAAGGCAAAAACTGATAGATGTCATAGTAGAGAAAGTGTATGACAGTGGAGAGAAAGTTTGACAGTGTAATCAGCGAATGTTCTGTGAAGGAGGGAGGAGTCACTTCAGCAGGCTTTGAAATATGTGAGAATTTTCATTATGCAGAGATGAGAGAAAGGACATTCTGAATAGAAGTAGATAAAATGGAGAATCTCAGATGTGTTGTGGGAACCCTGAGAGCATATTGAGGTCATGGGGGGAAAAAGTCTGGTAATAAGAAAAAAAAGTTAGAAATGAAGAACAAGGTCAGATGGAGAAAAGCCTTGAGCTTCATTTTATGAAGTATAAATTTATTCCCTTTCAGCTGAAGGGCTATTGATGGTTTCTGAGCAGGTGAATGAAAAGACAGAAGTTTTAGGATTATTTTGTAAAGTGTAAATGGAGTGGAGGATAGTGGAACTTACGTTACCAGTTAGGAGGAGCTCACTAAAACAGTGTGAGAAGGTAATGATGGTCAGGACAAAGGTTAGAGGATTAGGTCAGGGTTGCATTTATTGCTCCTAAACTCAGGCATGTATGTCATACCCTTCCCTTTTATACTCTACCAAGGAGAAAGAAGTGACTAAATTTATGTCAAAAATAATTAGAGTTAAAACTGATGATGACTTTTCATAAATCTCACACAATTTTGATGAATTTTTATATTTGTCATTTTAATTGCTAAAGGAGAAGAGAGGGGAAAGAAATTTCAGAAAAGCTGAATATTAGGAATGAATATGAGAACGTGTTGAGGAAGTATTGCATCAGCCCTCTTTGCGATTAAGATGACAACTGCAGCAAAACCCATAAGAATATTGTTACTTAAGTGTCTGAAAATTTTATTTCTAATTTTTAGTCTGTGTACTTATGCCACGTTAAACAAAAATGTTTAAAATTATAAAATGTTTAAATTTAAAAATGAGTGTTTATACAAAAGTGCATAAATTGTTGCTTTCTATGTTAAAAAAAGCATCTATTTCTGTAGAGAAGTAACAGAAAATAAAAAGAAAGGTATTTATCTTAGTTTTTAATTTTGTTTTGCTTTGTTTGGGTAGCGGGGATCGAATTCGGGACCTTGCACTTGCGAGACAGGTGGTGTAACCACTGAGTTAACTCCCCAGCCCTATCATTTTTAATTTTTTAAATGTAATTTTTGACTAAAGCATGAAGTTGTAAAAATTATAGGTTTTTATTGGGTACTATGTAATGTTTCCATATATGTACACATTGTGTAATATTTAAATCAGGTTAAACATCTGCTTAAACACCATTTCTTTGTGATGAAAACATTCAGAATCCTTTTTTGTAGCTTTTTGAAATACATCATACAGGGCCGGGGATTTAGCTCAGTGGTTTCGCCGCCTGCTGCGCAAGCGCAAGGACCAGAGTTCGATCCCTGGTACCAAAAAAACCCTAAAATACATCATACATTATCATTATCTATAGTCACCCTACTGTGTGATAGCATGCTAGAACTTCTTACAAAGTAAGGCTTTTGTAAGTGGGTATCATATATTCCTGAAATCTAGTTAGACATCTCCAAACGGGATTTTTTTAATGCCTTTAATGTATCGTTAGTCTGGAGATTAACCAGCTCTAATATTTGGCTTTCAAATTCCCATCCAGTCTCCTCCTGCTGCTGTTCCTCTCCAGGAAGATTGCCCAGGCTAAAGCACTAGCCCTATTGTCTTCTCTCTGAGTAAGACCTACGCTTCAGTCACCTTGGCTCATACTCACACATCGTCTGCACCTACCCTCTCATTCCTTCACGCTGCTAAATACCAGGTCAGAGTACTTAAGACTGCTACTTTTGTAGGCAAATAGCTGAGTATTATCAATTTCATAAACCTCAATCTAAAAATCTATTTCACATTAAGCCTAACTGAAAACTACACCCTTCATGAAGTTTGCTTGATTCCCTGTGTGCGTGCACATGCTTACATCTTTGACTCTGCAACCTGTTTACAGCTCTCACCGTGCCTTCACTTTTAGTCTCTGTCATCATCTGTGTCCTTACCCTCAATAGAGTTTAACTTCTCTAAATACAGATCATCTACCACAGTTCCTAGCACAGTATGTTGCACATAATGGTGCTCAATATATGCTTATTCAACAGACAAATGAAACTTGCTTCTGAACCATTCAACCTGGCAAGCCTCTGTAGGAATTGAGAAGCAGCACTTGATTTTTATATTCTAGTTAATTTCTGTTTTATAGCCACCCTCAGGAATGGTATATACCCAAACCACAGAAAACTAGTTTCATTACTCCACTGATTTGTGGCCTAAAAAAATGTGTTGCTTCTTTTGCTGTGAAATTTATAAGAACCCAAGGCACCAGTGAAAGGGAGGAAAAATGCTAATGTTTGCTTGTACCCTAAAGCAAAGAGTTAAATTACAACGGAGTTTATCTTTTTAGATTGTGGTCACAAAATCCCCTAGAGGAATGTAAATTGGATTCACTTTCTTCTTATTCAAGACTAAGTAATAGGTCTTATAATTGTTCCAATTTTTATTCAGAGTAAGAATGTACTAAGAATAAAGTTTTCAAAATATATTTATGAATATAGATATTAGATTGTTGAATGACAACACTATGTTCTCACCTTTGCTTATGTAGATATTGTCAAATATAATTATTAAACTATTTTTATTCATATAAGTACCTAGGTTCAACTGTCAGCATTTATGAGAGACTCAGGGTCGCAATGTAAATTTTATCAGGACTTTCTAGAAGTGTAATACTTATTAATACCATAAAGCTAGGTCTCAAGGTGCAGCTCAGTGGTAGAGTGTTTGCCTAGCCTGTGCAAAGCTGAGGGCTTAGTGCTCAGCACTGTAGGGAAAACAAAACAAAAAACAAAACAAAATCCAAAAACATGAAGCTATTCAAAGAAATATTAAGTCTCATAATAGATATGACAGATTTCAATAAATACTGCTAAGAAATATTCACAGTTAATGGCTCATATGTCTGACATGGGTAAATTTTATCAAAGATTTGCTAGTTAAGAATAAATGTTAAGACTAGATTAAAGATGTTTTTGAGTGGTTTACTCATTACAGGCAATTTCCTTATAATTCTTCTTCATACAGTCCTAATTAGTTGAGAACATTTTTGACACATGTAACATAGTATTCCTACTAACAGATCAGTAAACATCTTTTTACAAAGTAAAATGACACATTTTTAAAAAATCTAATAAAAATTATTGCCCTTGTCCTGAAGGATATGCTGTAGTTTTTGTCAGGAATTCTGGGCCATTATCATAAAAAAATGACTCCCCATTTAGTTCTCAAAAGGCTAACCTCAGAAAGAGGATTAGGGCTCAAATGCTGCAATTTTACTATGAAAACTGATGTTGGTTGATATGGTTTAGCAATCTTTTATAAGAAGAGGTTATATGTACTGTGTTTCCAGAAACATATTTGAATGTGTTGAAATATGTGTAAGCTCTTAAACCATGCATTTTATTTCCTCTTGATACACTGCATATATTTACTTCATTTTAAATCAATTGAACTTAGTGTTTGATCTTTATGCCTACTAAATTTAGTTTAAATACCTTTAACTTACACAGAATATATTGATTAACTCCAACAGAAAATATTTATGATCAGTCAAAGTCTCTTTTGTCTTTTATTACCATTGTATGCTAATGGCTGATTACTATTACTTAAAACATCAAGCATCTGAACTCCATTGATTTTCATAGGTTTTGACCCTTTTACAAAATGGCATAAAAATCTTTCTAGTTTAAAGGAAATGCCAGGACAAGATGAGATTTTCTTTTCACTATTTATAATTTTGTCTTAGTATTTGGTCCAAGACTGTTGAATAAGCAGTGATAACCACTGGTGTATATGCACTTCAAATAATCAGAGTATATGATTAGCACTTTAATTGTCAATTTCATATGTGTCTGATTGTATTTTCATTTAATTACGTCCATTTTGCCAATGGCAAAACCTTCTGCTCACCACAATGTTGTTTTGAAGGTAAAATAAATCCCAAAATATCCCTAAGCACAGAGTTGACTAAGATTAGGTTCAGTTTCACAAAACTCAACTGTTGTTTACTTTCCTTTGTATATCTAATGTCTAGTAACACTGGCATCATGGAAGGTGTAATCATATGAAAGAGAAAATACTAAAACATTTTTTTCAAAGATGAAGCTTCACAGTAAAACTGGTAAAATAATTGATGTTCATTTAGAACGGATATAAAAATGGAAATTGTAGATATTTTATTTTGCTCATTTCCTTCTAGTATATATAAAAAGGAAATGATATAATTATATTTAGAATTCGATGGTAGACTTGTAAAAGTTATAAGCTTAGTTACTTCAATCATATTAAGTCAGATGAAAATGAGAAGCAATTCATGTTTCTTATGGATGTAATTCTTCTAGAAGGATATTTTTATTTTCTTGTTTAGGAAGTATTTTAGTTTAGTTAAAGTATTATAAAATTAAGTTAATAATGTAGGTGAAATTAAAGTTTTAAATAGGGAATCTTACTTTTAAAACAAAGCATTCTGTTAATACTTTTTAAAAATGAGAACCAACCTCAGGCTAAAGTGAATTAGGTTATTTTTGGTCTTCAACCATTTAATGCTACTTAAAACTTTAAGCTTTTGAAAGGTTGTGCAGATTTTCACACTAAAATTTAGATTTTACATTATAAATTTAAGCAACTTTAGAGAAACAATTCTCTAATTTTTAGAACTGAATAAGATACATAATTAAAATCAATTACAGGTAGAAAACTAATTCTCATGAATTAAAAAGTTATACAACAGATTTTTACTACTATGGTTCAACCTTTTTCCAACTTCTTGTCTTTTAAGATTGTTTACTCTAACACCAAATTCCAGTGTTGAATAAGTTGATTTTTGTCATGCATTTACTTTAGCTGTTGCTATAGAACAATATTCAGACCCATCACTCTAGTTCTGCAGAAATAAAAATTCTCCTTCTTATCTTTTAATGAAAAGGAAAACATTCTTTATAGAAGAAATGAAGTGGTGATTTCAAAATTGGAATGAACAGATTCCCTATTCCATATATACCACATACAGTTTGCTTTTTGTAATATGCCAGTAGAAAACACCTTACTAAATTACCTGCCTCCTTCTCCTGGCTAGAGAAATGCAGAAAATCTTTAATGTTCACTTTAAAGCCAGAAAACAACTTTAATATATTTAATAAATCTTATTCTCCTTTACTCTATTTTCTGAAAAAATGCAGCCCTTTAGTGTTTGCTCACAAAGAAATATTATTTTCAGAGAATTCTAATAGAAGCTTCCCTTTGAAGATATATTTTCATTCTTACTGATGCACCTACTTACATTTCAGTAGATCAGATCCTTTCAAAATTCCATTTAAAGTAAATAGAAATTTTAAGAAATATAACAAAAACTTGTGTTAAGTTTAAAATACATAATTTTATATGCTGTATATTATATAATCAAAATTTCTTTAATATTTCCTGTCCTTATCTTCAACATTATATTGAAATTTATTGAAGTTTGTGTAATAATGTTTAAAAAACCTGAATTTTCCATGACTTAGGGGCTTACTGCCAAATGATTTCATACAGTTTTACTGTAGTTTTGATTATAAAAATGTAAACAATACCTTAAGATTTATCACATATTTTGACATAAAAAATTGATAGACACTCCCAAAACATCTATAATAGAATGAAAATACATATATAATTGCTCTGTTCATCAAAAAATACAAATATTCTATTCCAGTCTCAGAATCAAGGTCGATGCTCATGTGGATACAACTGCTGCCATTCCATTTGCTCTCATGAAAAGATAATTTCAATGAACATTCAGCTGAAAATCTGGACCTTTGTATTTCTGATGTGTTGGCAGGAGAAATAGAAGTCAAAATCACATCTTGACACTTGGCAAGTTAGCTTTACTGCTGCTCCAGCTCTTCTTCCAACTGCCCATCCAAAAATTGTGTTTTTGGTGTGCTCCTTGGACTACATTTCAGTAATAGGATGGATGTTATGAGTGTATGGGGTGTATATCCCAGTTTCTCTCTAATTCCATTTGACAACTGGGTTCTGGCTTCCTGAAGATCTTGATCTCATAATCCTGTAGCTGGACCCTTCATGTCCCTCAGGGTTGTGGCTTATCTATTTTCCTGGAATGTTACCTATTTTCCATTACCAATGTGCTAAAATGTTGCCCACCCTCTGCTGGCTCTCAGTGAACCTGTCTCCAAGGATATCTTTACAGAGATTGTTTCTCGCCCAAGTTGCATGTGGTTCCTGTCACTAGGTCTATCTGGTCTCTGAGACTGGCTGCTCTTCTGGAAGTATTCCTTTGCTCAGATTAAACCATATGGCTCTAAACATGAGAAAGGAATAGGGAATAAGAACAATCCAACCTTGTATTCTAAAGCTAGTCAATTACTGCTTTCTCTGATTTACTAATTAACAAAAGAGATCTTAGGCATAATGTTTCAAGTATAAATTTATGATAGAAAGATAATGTATAACCAGCATTTTAAGTGTCTTGGCTGACGTTACTCTATTTTCAGTCTTGCTTTCAGATGAAGAGAAAATTAAATGTTAGTTTTTACTAGTTATACTGAACTATTTGATCATCTTTTGTTCATGCAAATTATACTAAGGCTTACGTATATTATTTAATTCTATCCTAAAGATAGAAGCTGCTATGGAACTTAGTAAATCTGTCCTTTAAATTGTGTTGAAATTTTCAAGCATGACATGTTACTTATGTGAAAGGTAAATTTTAGCCTGCCAAGCAGCCAAATATATGTTCAGTTCTCAAGTCTTATATCAAGTTAAAATTCTACACAAGTGTGTAAAATCTTCATTTTCCTCCTGATCTAGAAGTACAAAAATTAGTATTGAAGCAATATTCGTTTTTTAACAATTTCGTCAATGACTCTTTGACCCTTAAAGAAAGGAAATTTCTAAGGCTCAACTAGTGTCAGTAAAAATGCAGATATGCCTTCTAACAAAGTATCTTCTTTATATATAAAACAGAAGCAGTAAGCTACAATACTGTCAGCTAAAGTTGTCTGGCACACTTTGCCTAAATTATGGCATTTCACACCACGGATGTCAGATAGCATCTCTATAGTTCTATAAAAATCCTTCAAAACCCTATAGGAACCCACCAATTTCCACAATTGGCACGGTAGGGATATAACACATTTTAGCTGAAGGTACTGTACCTCTAGGAGGATCTTTTTATCAAGAGGAACTAGAATGAGCTGTTAAGCGCCACATACGGGGACTGGAATAATGTAAAAAAGACCAGCAGCTACTGATCCACACTTGTAGCACTTTTAAAAAGAGATGAGATGATAAAGAGCTGGCATCATCATAAGTTCCATACAATCACTTTGGAAAGCAATCTCAAAGCTAACTAGCAAAGTTAATGAAAAAGTTTAAAGATTAAATAAAAAGGGAATTACATCAGAGCCAAAATTATAAGAGGCCCAGAAAGGTTAAGAGGGAAAAAAATTAAAGGTGACTGAAAAAGTATTAATAAGAAAATCTACAACAACATACGTGAGACCACAAACTTCTTTTATGTTTAGATCCTCTTATGCAACATAATGATCCAAAACATTAGCAAAAATAGTACAGACTTAACAGGAATGAAAACAATGAGAGAACATTTCTCTTACTCTAGGTGCCAGTCACTTTCAACTGCTCTCCTCTGAGGCACTCTAATTTCAAATGCTTTTGTCCACAGAAAGAGATCTAAGATCTGTAAGGATTTTATATAAAATACCACCCAGGAAAGGTGTGGGATCTGCAAATTCTACATGTGCCTACAAACAGCAATTTAAATTTTAAGGTGGCTAATGAGAAGGCAAAGGAAAAGGGGTATTATCATACATCTGAGTATTTTCATTTAGATTTTCAGTACTGGTTTGCAAAGTGGGTGTCTGGAGGTCCCTCTGGCAGCAAGCTATTATTGATCAGAGAGGGTGAATTTTAATACAATGATATCCCAACAGAGGTTCTCAAGAAACAGAGAATGTTGCAAAAATTCCTGGGACACTTGTACAAAAAGTTTTGAGGCACTTGGAATATGTGTTCAACATTCTGATCTCTACTGCAAATGTGATTTCTACTGCAATCCTGAAATAATACACTACTCCTTTCATATGACATCTTTTCTCTCCTTATGCTAAAGTTTCTAAAGACACAGCAAATTTATTTTCTACTCTTAAATGCATTCTCTACAGAAGATTAATATGCTCTATAGAAGATCATCAACTCTCAGACCCTAAATATTTGCTTGAGTAAGAGGGAGAAAATAATAATCAGTTGTAAATAATGTAGAATATTTAGCAAGTAAAACTTTGAAATGACAGAAGCTAATGGGATTCAGGAATGACACATAAGAAATTATTTGAAAGCTCACCAGTAGGAGACTCTAACAATCAGAAAGGAGAATGATATGACAAGGGGTAGCTCTGTGTGTAAAGCCCTCAATACAAATCCACCTTGGGAAGAACATTCATTTTGATATCTGGAAACGAAATTTGAAAATATAAAAATGTGAATTTTAATTAGTGTTTTAGAAGAGAAATAAAGAGGCAAATCTGAGCCAATGTATTGAGAGTGAGAAGAAACAATTGTTGTTTTAAAAAAGAAACAACACAGTTAAACTGAACACGGTCAATACATAATTAAATTCCTCTTTTTGCCTCCAGTTGAAAAGGAAAAAGGAGGTGGACTGACTCAGTCAGTAAACATTCACTTTGCAGTTCTAGTTCAACTGAGTTCTTCTCTTTTCACTCATTTCAGTCTAACATTTAGGAGAAGAAAGTAAGCTTAAATTGTTTTGATCTAAACAGCATCACTCTTAACTTTTAAAGTATTTTTTAAAAGGTAAACATCTGAATCAAGTGGGAATTTAAAGTAATTTTTATCCATATTCTATGGAACTCTGAAAAATCAGACAAAAAGAGAACACTGGCACAGAGATACATAGGCAACAGTGTTATAAATTTGATAATGTTCAGCTCAAATTCTTAAAAGGAAGTATCCTTTACATTTTTTCATACTAAGCCTGGTTCTAGAACTCTTTGAACAGCAGCAGCAACAACAACAACAACAACAACAACAAAACAGATTAAAAAATTAAGTTCCTACTTTGAGTCAACAAATACTTAACCGAAAAGAGTCAAACAAGTTTCAAAAAAATTATGTATACAATGGCATCTGGCTTTAATCTATCCTAATTTTTGCTAAAATCATTTTCAACACTCATCTGAGATTTATATTCCAAGATTTCGGTTTTTTTCCTTTTAATTTGCTTTCAACAAGATAAAATTTAACTGGGTCTGGGAAAATAATCACAAATGAGATGAAGGAACTTGAAAGCTTCTGTTCACATAAATTCAGACAACTATAAAACACACATTAATCAAATAAATTGAATTAAAAATAAAACTTAAAAAGTGTACTCTAGTGATATTTTGAAAAAAATCTCTTATCTCCCTCATAAAGATGAACATCATATCTATGTTTTTTTTAATCCTAAAATCGCTTTTATTCTTCCTCTTTCAGGGTTCTAGAAGATTCCTAGGTTTTATTCTTATGGTTATTACTTCCGAAGTTAATTATTTCTAATTAAATGTCATCTACAATGTGATTCCTCATAATGAGTATCTACTTTCATTGTATGCTCACTGCACATAGTAGAATGTATTAGGAGTTTCATATGCGAAAATATGTCTAAAACATAGTCTCGGTTCTTAAGAAACTTGCCTCTAAGTTAAGGATATCCAAAAATGACGAAGCATGCATGCATAAATATACATGTGGCCATGGACAAATGTATGAACACCCAAGCACACACAGTTAGCCTCAAATAATGGAATAAGGAGCAAACCTTTACGCTTCGAAAAATTACTTGGAAAAATATTATCAACGTAAAAGGCAAAATTTATGAAAGAGAAAGCAGAGAAGAAGCAGACAGAAGAGAGAACAGAAAGGCAGACATTGAGGCAAAATAAACACACTAATAAGTAAAAGCCTTTATTCAAGGAATTGTAAAAGTAAAAATTAGGAAAGAAAGTGCTAAAATATGGAGCAAGGGATATGGATGATAATTTGGCATTGTTGTTCTGCAAGAACAATTTTTCAGAAGCACTAGCCCATTATCTATTCCATTTTTCTAATGCTTCAGATCTTCCCTGCAAACCTGAGGTATATATCTATAGTCTACGTGAGTTTACTATTATGAAGTTCAACAAAAAGACTAAACAAACAAAAAGTTTTAACGTTTCCCCCCATTGATTCTAAGGGCATTTAAGTTCTTTAATTTTATAAGTAAAACTCTGAACTCATCATTTTCCCCTTTAGCCTGTCTTCTTGTGCCCTCTATTTCTCCATGGGCTTTTAGAGGAGCTATGATTTTTCCTCATTTTTCTGTTTGTCCCCACCATTCAGGTGGTCGTTATACTCCAGTATTTCTCCTACAAATTCCTGACTATTCCACTCCTAGTTTAATATTTAAACCAGCTATAACATCCTGCAGGAATTAATCTTCTCTTTGCATTCTGTCTAAATTCCAGAATATCTTACTATACCTAACTAAATATTAAATACATACATAATTAAGTCATGATGTCAATTTTAGATGATTGCTCTTCCTAAAGCATAGCTCTGAGTATATCAAACTCAACCTTATAACGGCAGAAAGCTTCATGACTAAAATGATCACCATGGGTTGGTATTTAAGTCTCGTCCTACCTTTACGTATTATATTCTACATTCTACTTTCTTGTGTGCATTCCAAATTCCTGTCAAACCTATTTCTCCCTGTTTTCTGAGCACATATTATGTGCCCCTGATTCTTGGTTGGCACTGTTCTCACTCTTTGAATTGTTTTCACAGAATATTTCTTAATATCTCAAAAATCCTTTATCCTACCTACTCTGAGTAATGTGCTCCCCAAAATAAAATTCTCAGTCCTATTACTTCAGTTTCAACAATATATTTATTTTATGAATTATAAGGTGAGGTAGGAAGAAAAGAAAAAGGATTGTCTAGGAAACTATGAATTTCTGGAATGTATACAAACATTAAAATACAAAAAAAGTTTTTGTATTGTTTATAGTTCTATTTACAGTAACAATGAGGTATTATAAGAGGTAAAATAAGTCAGTACCTAGGTACATAGTACTATGAGAGACACAGGAAGCAATTATTAAGTTTCAGGCACTCATTTACAAGAATTTTATGAGGTAGGAATTATTATTACTTACCTCATCAGCTGAGAAAACTGACAGAGGAAATGTTAAGTAACCTGTTCATTCCTACTGGGCCAGTATCAAAAGCGCTGAATCTGGGACTGGAATACTGAGTGCAGCACCAGAACCCATGCTCAGATAACACTGGGCCCCACTGCCGCCTTTTGTAATTGCCATCAACATACCCAGTCCCCGCCAAAACAGTAAGTACCATGCATTCACTTCAGGACATGAAAACATGCTCTTGAAATGTTCCATTATTGTCTTTCACTTCCGTTTAATTTCCAAAGTATTTTGATCTGTATCCAGTTATTTGCAACCAAATTATCACTGAGAGAATTATATCCATATTTTTCCTCTGCCTCATAATGGTTTAAGATTCTTTAAGTACAGGCATCTTAAAACAAGAAAGATGATGATATGGAGGACTGAAGTACTATTCCATCGATATTTGACACCTAACATAAAAAAGACTTAATAATAGCAGGAGAAACAGATTCAAAGAATGGATATTGACTCAAATTTTTCAAGATAATTAAAATTTTGACTTTAGCTTATATTATTTAGAAAAAGATAAGATTTGTGCTACCTCTAATTTTTCTTTTTTTCTGAAATCTATAGCAGAGATTTTTTTTATCTATAGAAGATCAACACAAGCATTTTTCATATGCACTAATTCATATGAGCATAAAATGTATGATATATTAGCCTGGAATATTTTATAAAATTATAGCAGCAGTATATCAGGCATTAAATATACAATTTTATATTGTTTTATATATACTATTATTTTTGAGATATCATAATTAAACTTTAATTAAATTTATAATAAAACAAAAAATCTCAAACAGCAATTGCTAAATGAAAAATACTACTAACTTAACAATGTCATAATTTATCCCAATTATTATTTCAGGTTCTAAAATATGTTTAATAAACTATTTTATTAAATCATTAATTTTTATGTTAATATTCTTAGCACTGGACAGTTAAATATTTTTTTAAAAATTCTTCTTTACATATCCTCTGTATACGGTTTGTAACAACCTCTAAGAATTGCCTAAGAGCAAGGAGAGATGCACTAACAGCTTACACATTACGAATGTCTTTCATTTCTCTGAACTAGGTCTTTTTTTTTTAAGGGAGAAAAACAGGATCCGACTCTTGTTTGCTCTTTAAAGTTTTATTGTTTTAGCATTTTATACAGGGAGTGAGCATTAGCATACTCAAGAGAACTGCTGAAAGTAAAAGGCCTCCAGCTACCCACTGCATGGCTGATAGGATAAAGCAGGGATATAAAAACTTTTGTATGATTGCTCACTTTCCTTGTTTTAGAATAGTGCTGCTCTCAAGAGCATATATTCATGTTCTTTCTACTTTGAGTTTTATTACTTCTTTTGTATTATTTAATACATCTAAAGACACTTTCAAAAGACAAATTTTTCCATTTTGGAAAAGTAATGGTTTGGAACCTGATGAAACATATTAATGTTCACACTATGTTTTTCACAAAGGTGATAGAGTAAAAGTGCCAAAAAGCAATTAGGCACGTCATCTTAAAAGACATGAATATGTCTGACAGAAAGAATGTTTAAAGAATCAACAAAAGTAATATTTCATGAAAGGTCATCGGCACACAGAAAGATTGTATTTTGCTTTCCAGTCTTTGACTAGTTATTTAAATCAAAAAATTAAAGGAAGAAGAAAACATAAAAATGAAGGAAAGGACTAATCCTACTTCATTAATTTGAAGTTAGAAGAATGTGATATTTAACTCAAAGAAGTATGAACATACATTACAACTCATGCTAACAACTGAATGGTATATACACTTCATTATCCAGATTCTAATTTTTCCCCTAGAATTCTAAGTTCTACCAGGGTCAATACTTCTTAGTAAACAAGCATCTGATACGCTGACAGTACTGAATAAGATCAGGCATTTAAAAAAGTGTCATACACATTTCTGAAATCCACAATACATCAATTTTTAATACTTCTACTCTCTCAGCTCCATTAAAAAGATGGTAGTGGAAAGATTTTAGAGTAATTAATGATATAGTTAGCTGCTAAATATTAATAGGAATCGTAGTCTTGCATAAAATATAACATATAAACCTTGCCAATACAGACGCACCAGTAATTAAAGTTGAATATGTAATTATACTGATTTATAAGACAGGCAAAAAGTTACACTTTACTAGCTTCTATGTAAACTGTGGGTAACAGTTAAACTTTGCATTTTACGGTTTATAAAAATGGGCAATGTCTTCACTACAGTTCATAAATGGTTTAGAGACCTGTAATAGTAGTAAAAATTATGACAACTTATTCCATCATGAATATTCTTATTACACCATACAAACCAAACTGTGATAATGACCCATAAGACATAGATTCATCTCACACACTGCCTTATGCCCAAGAGAATGTTAGTGGTACTAAGAATTGGTTGAGGACTGCTAGAACAATAATTATAGGGCGTTTGGGAGAATTTATAAGACATATTAAAACTAATTTTGATGTACTTCTTTTCATCGTATGAACACAGTCCAATTTAACTCCACTTAGATTTTTTACTTATATATCATTAACAATTTCTGAAGAATACTAAATTTTAGAAGCATAGGAATACATTTTCTTCCCTTCAAGGAGTCTGTTAGCCACACTTACATGTGTGGCTGAGGTGAGCAGCCTGGACTGCTGTTCCCGTTGCTGTCAATGTGGTCCAGGGAGCCGTTGAGGTCTTCGTGGACGGCCTGCAGGAGGCCACTGGATGCGTTATTGATCAGTCCAGGGTTACTTAGCAAAGGTAAACTGCTCTCTGCCA
>NW_028258147.1:21150000-21152500 GCF_053883595.1 Heterocephalus glaber
AAACCTATCACAGAAAGATATTCTCTCTGGCTTCAGCCTCAAGGAGGTGATTTGTGCACTGATAGGTATACTTTGTTTAGTGTCACCCACAGTGTAGATTGGATAGATTTTGTAAAAGATAGCATTACTTTAAAAGAAACATACAATTTGACAAGCGATTGCATTTTACTTTCATTTTATTGCCATATTTTTTATCACACTCACTGTTTTCTAACTGTCACTAAATTGTTCATTTTCTTAGTCTGTTACATTGGTAGAGCTATTTACTGTTTATAAAGCAATATGCACTTACAGGTTTGGGAGATGGCTTGGGCTCGGAGGGTCGCATGTGCAAGTGGGTCATCATTGCTTGAAGACGTTCACGTTCTTTAGAAAGCTGTTAAGAAAGAGTGAGATCAGAAGCATTTTAGAAATGACTGATACAGCTATTTTATTGCAGTGATCCATCTTATCATTGGGCTTGTCTCAGAGTAATGATTCCTGCATATAAAAGTCTGTGTCAGTAAGAACTTATAGGAGGAAAAGCAACTTTAACTAAGGGGGGGGGGACTTTTATAGCTTTCCTTATGTTAAAAGGTCAGAGAAAACAAATAACACTTCATCTTTTTGTCAATAAGAGAATTGAGGTCATAGTTGCCTCGACAGTAACAAGTTACTGAAACCATAAATTAGAAGGCCCACGGTGTCTCTTTAAAGTCCTGTGGACACTGTTAGCAATGGACTAGTGCCAACAGCTGTGAAGGGGTGAAGGGTTCTCAAAGCGAAGGGCCTGCCAGGATTGTCTACACACTCTGTGCATTCCCACTGAGGTCCAGTTAGTGCCCCCTGCAATCTGCCATCATCAATCTAATTCAGCAGAGTGACAGGGACCAGGCGGTGTGAAACGCTGAACTCTGCCACGGAGTCAGCATCTACACTTGCTCTGGGTCTCATTACAACTGACGGACCTTACTTTTCCATCAGTCAGACACAGCAGAGAGAGAGAGAGAGAGAGAGAGAGAGAGAGAGAGAGAGAAAGAGACAGAGAGAGAGGGAGAGAGAAAGTGGGGGAGCAACTAGCCATATTGTTCACTGCATCATCACCTGCACTCTTATCTTTAATCTGTCTTTTATAAGAGGCTTACAACAGTGATGATGCTTTTCATGTATCCTTGGTAATTTTACAACTCCAAATAAAATATATTTAGTGCTTCTCTGGAAAAAAAAGCAACATGATGAATTTGAAACTATATAAAACCTGCTAAAAAGTGTGAAGAAAAAGTGAAATTGTATGTTTAATTAAGTTTTAGTTTTTATTGAGAAAAATAATCTTTACGATTAAATATTAGAGAGAACCTTGAGGTATTAGTAAAATAGCAAAAAATAAGACTTTGGGTGACATGACTACTTTCTGATCAGTTTACAAGTTCTATTTATTTTGGCCAGATTCTATTTCAATATTAACAGAAAAAAATTTTAAGACTTAAAAGGGCAGCATTGATACTACATATATTTCCATCTACTATTTAAAATATGTGCCATTACCTTACTTCAAGATAAGCAAGAAAGTGTTTTTGTAAAATTGTAAATTACAAATATACTAGAAGCAGAAAAGAAGTTATTTTTTCAAAGGATTAAAGGCATGATATTGTAAAGATTGGGCTTTTGCTATAATGTAGAATCCTGTCGGGGAGTGGGTAACAAAATTAGCTCATGTAAAATTTGTCTCTGTAATAAAAACACACTTTATAGGTCTAACCTACAATAAGAAAAATATAGAATTGACAGTTTGGAGATATCCAAAAGTAGATGATATGTTTTAAAAGTTATATAGGTCTAAGTGATAAGTAAACTATAGCAAGCTATCCTGAGTTATGGCCATTGTTGAAAATAATCCAAAATTCCATGTAACTTAATTAGTTGTTGTGTTACTGAAGCATTTAAATTGTGGCCTAAAAACCCTGCATCCGTTCAGCACTCAATGTAACAAACTGGGAACCTGAGAAAGGAAGCCAGTAAGTGAGATCTGACAAACCTGTATTTCTAACTGTTGCACCACTTGCATTTGCACTCGACACTGAGCTGTGCTTCGGTCATCCAACGCATGCTCATTGTTAAGGTGCCTACACAACACAAGACACAGAACGGAACATTAGGTGATGCCTAGCTCAGTGCCACGTGGGCCACTTAAACAGCAATACACCGAACTTGAATTTGCACTTTCCCCTGGAGTGCAAAGATCAAAACCTGGAAGCTATACTGAAAAAGTTAAATGTACTTCAGTGACATTGTTTATGTAATATAAAAAGGCTTCAAATGGTTGAAGATGTCATTGTCTCTAAGCTTATCTGTTATTACAAAAATATTTCCTCAGATGATTTACAGAGTAATAGTAGAAATCACTAAATGCATTTCACATACTCATGGAATTTTTAAAAAACAATAGTATATATATAAAATTATATATATAAATTATATATAAATACTATTCTTTAAAAAATTATATATATAAATTATATAT
>NW_028258147.1:21157500-21182500 GCF_053883595.1 Heterocephalus glaber
TCCGCCAACTTCTTCCCCAATACCTCAATTCTCTCCTTTCTTACAGAAGAAAACCCAAGTCTGCTTCCGGGCAGAAGTGTGCAGTTGGAGATGCCCTTCGACATGTTGCTTCCCACACAGATGCTAAAGTAAACTTTTTCCTGAATAACTCATTTATAACATATATTATTTTATTTTTCGTCAAATTTTTTACACATCTCTAAGAAAATGGCAATGGGAAAACATGTCTAATTCATATTTCATTTCAGTGCTGTATAGTGGTGTTAGCTCTATTACCAGAATTTATCACAGATCTTTGAATTAGAGAATCTAAAGCATATCATCACAAAAATGGACTGAAAGAAAGACCTGAAAAATCTACTGTCCTTAGAGGTGTCATCTCTATAAAGTTAATGGGTTGGAAAAACGGTCAGTCTTTGAAACTAAAGTTGATTTTTAATTCAAAAGTAATGCTTTTAAAATTTTTTAAAAAACTAAAATGAACATGAAAAACGACTGAAGATAAAATGAGGGATCATATTCATCTGTTTGTTAGTAACATATAAATATAAATAGTGAGAAAAAGAAAAATACCTCTGTATGTGTGTCATAAAGAAAATCGGACTGAGAGAAAGATGAGTATTTTTTATCCTGACGATATAGTTTTAATTTTTTTCAGAAAGAGCAACTGGAGCACAAAATTTCATAGTGGGTGAATAGCTTTCTGGCTTAAACTACCATGCTTAAGAAATAGTCCTCTAAATCTCAATGACAAATTATATATTGATAAGAACTAATATGTTCAAATGAAAAATATGAAATAGTTGTTAAAATAATTTCAACCCCATAATCTTTCTTAAAAATTTTTCTTAGAAAGACGAAAACTTTAAGTTATCTAATGTTATTAAACACCCTCTTTGCTCAGAAAAGTATAGTGAGTTTTGCACTCAACAAAATGGCATTTTGCAACTGTTTTGGTGGCAGAAGTGTAAATTTTCACTTAAGGCCAGTTACAAAGAGCCATTGTGGCATATGAAGCAAATTTGCTCTTAATTGGTCAGAAAGGATGAAAGGTTAAAAAATCTTTGTGGAAGTCTTACTGTAATTGAGTTATAAAGTTATTATGATGCCAAGTACTTGGGCCTTGCTATTAAGGTGCTTTTGCTCTATACTCTGTAGTCAGTCTACCATTTGTAAACACATCTTTTTGATGTTTCTGCCAACATCCTGGCAACAAAGCAGTGCAATTTCAAATGAGCTAATTAACTTAATTGTTGATGAAGCATGAAACAGTTCATTCACCCTGTTAGCTGCACCATGACAACATAAGAGTGTCAGCCTGTGAAGTTACCCATCTCCATAAACCCATCTGTAGCTCTGTTAGCTCTCTCATATATCAGAATCTTGTGTGGAAATGTTTCACAAATGCGAATGCTCTCATTTGAAGATGAAACCCATAAGAAGTTTTTAAAAAATAAAATATTATTGAAATAAATATTAAATAATTAAAATAAAATATTATGAAGAAATTAAAGATAGTTTCATTTTAAGCTAGAGAAGCCATGTAATTATACAAATATACAGCCATGTATGTTTCTTTATGTTTCTGAGAAAAAGGAAAATGTGAAGAAAAGCAGTTATTTGAGACACCATTAATGTTTAATTTTTAAATTATTTTTGTTAAATATCATTATTTAAAGTAGAGGATATAAAGTCTGCAATTAAAACATAAACTTGAAAAACATAACCATTTAAACATATAGATATTTTATTCACATATTTTCTGAAATTTTTATTAGAAACTTTTAAAATTCAAGAGGATCCTACCTTGCAGACATGTCTCCCAGAGATTAACAACTATTTTAATATGCTAATATATTTACTTAATTTAAAACTCTTACTAAATGCTTTGTAAAATATTTTCACAAAAAGAAAAAGATGACTTTCTTAGCCTGACTTTGCTAATCCACTTGTTGGAACAGATAGAAAACTTTCCAAGTCTTAGGGATTGATTTTTTTCATTCCTTCTTCATCTTTTATTAACAACATGTATAAAACTCCTATAATCTGTCTCACGTCCCATAAAGTTAAAAACCTACTTTAAAAACTGTCCAAAATCTTCACAAATGCTTTCACAGCCTGGCCATTTGCAAACTCCATGGCCGTAGAGAGTGTGTGAGGCCCCGGTTTCCTCATGTGACGAGCTGTAGGAAAAGAACACAACGTCAGATTCATCTCCAGAAGCCATAATCGTTGCAGGCTGCTAGCGCCTGTCAGGTTACACTCAGTGACAAACAGGTCAAAACAGGTCAATTCAGCTCAGAGCAGTCAGAAAAATTTAATCGTTCTATTGAATAGTTCAACTGCCAAGGCTAGACGATGTTCCAATTAGAGGAGAAATAGAGCCAAAGATGATTGTTAATAAAGGATGAAAAACTAAGAGGGCTGTATAATATCATATGCTAATCCTGCCATATGACCTTAATGTAACATTCTGCCTCTAAATAAAAAATATAGATTCCTATTTGGACAGGTGGGAAAATGTATTTTTAAGAAAACAAAAGGGTAGTAATCATAAGGTTTTGAAATGCTCTTTTTAAGAAAGATACAAACCTTTACTTTTTTAATACTTATGTGTGAGCTATATATATTTCTACTAGTTACTTTTTTCTTTTTTGTACAGGGGATCAAACTAAGGACCCTGCGCTTGCAAGGCAGGTGGCAGAACCACTGAGCCAAACCTCTGGCTCTAATTACATTTGGTTTTAAAAATTCTAGTTTAAGGGGCCGGGGATTTAGCTCAGTGGTTCCGCCGCCTGCCTCGCAAGCACAAGGACCCGAGTTCGATCACTGGTACCCAAAAAAAAAAAAAATTCTAGTTGAAAACTTTATTCACTAATTATATCCTTACATAATCATTGTAGGCTTTTGATAAGTGAGTACTATATCAAATAGATCCTAGAGAAGCCAACCAACTTCTGATGCACAGTTATCAAACTGATCTCAGTTAAAACAACAATATGAAAACATTCAGAGGCATACCATTGTATAATAATAAAAACTAGCACAAGAAATTTTCCACTACACTCAAATGAAGTCCAGGAACATTACCAAATAATAACATTTTATTTTAAACTACACTGTAATTACTTTTTTCTCAAAAAAAATTTTGACAAGGGATTTGTCACAGTGAGGCAGATACAGCCACATTATGTAGCAAAACAATATCGATCAGCAATACTTACATATGAAGATAGAGCTAAATATAATGAGACTAACCCACTCTTTTATGAAATTCTCCACTTAATTTACATCTTTTACAAAGAGACTTTATTTTAAGCATTACTGTAGCTTATATACTTCAGGTAAACTACTTGGAAGGACTTAATTAGTGATATGCCTGAATAAACGTAAAGTAACTGGATGCTTTATTTCCAAAGATCTTTTTTACCCAAATAAAATAAAACACAAAAATTATTTAATGTAATGTATTTAAATTTGGTAACTGAAGTAAAATAATTTGTTCCATATGAATTTTTAGTCAAGTTTATTCAGAAAATGAACAGTATGCATTTTTTTCATGCATACAAATTCTATCACAACTACCATAAAAAAGCACATATTCATCAGTCTTCTGGTTTATTATGCCTGGGTTTATATATTTTTCTGTGTCTATTCTCTTAATTTCTGAGCACACATTTGAAACATATTATTTGGAATATGTATACACGCATTTGTAATTATTTGAAATTAAACTACTAGTGTTTAGCTTAAAAATGGTAAAATGTTCCCACAGCAATCACGATAATCACAATATGTTAGTTATCAAAATATAATGGCACAGTCATTCCACACGCACTTTTGAAAATGCATACTCCTTGACTACATCTATCAAACTGCTGGTATTTGAACTGCTTTTTTATAATGAAAAATAATATATAAGATCAACAGTATAATGACTTGTACTTTACTTGTCATTCTACACATATTGTCCCTTTAAGTATTAATTACTATTTTTGGTTTTATAAATGGTGAAAATGAAATCCACTGATGGATAAGTATTGAGTATAATGAATGTGTTTACCTGTCTCTCCTTGCATTCAGAACTGAAGACTGTCCATTCATTATGGAATGATGAGTTATTGGTGGCGATGCTTTGGAAGTGGAGGAGGAGGTAGTCGAGGAGGAATTGTTAGTAGTGAGGTCTAGCCCTCCATGTTTAATGCCATTGTCTTCCATACTGTGAACTCCAGTAACTTCTTTCCATAACTGCTGAATCTCCGCAGGGCTTAAGCCAGCTACAAAATGAAAGAAAGCTCCACTAATAAAACAAGGTAACGTTCACATAGTGAGCCTGGAGTTGTTAATGGATTAATGCCAACAACAAAGTGATATTACCATCACTAATTAATATGCAATAAAAATCACTTTTACACTAAGAGCACCAAATTATTTATTTGCTAAAACTAGCAATTTGAAAATAGTACTGGGAACAATATGTTGGGAATAATATCACAAGTTAATAAGAAAAAAAATTCTTGCAAGTTCTTTTTGAAAATTAAACAATGTTTCCTTTAAGGGCAGTTTGTACTTACTGCTAGAATTACCAGTGAGGAACTGAAAGATAACTAGATATTAGAAATAACACATTTCAAATGAAGTGCAAAGAAGAAAAACAAGGAGGAAATTATATCAGGGAAAAATGTTAAACAAGTAACTCAAAAGAAAAAAAGAGATTTGACAATTATCTGGTTATTTTAATCTTAGGCAAACTAAATAACTGAACTTCATTTTTATGTCCTGTATAAACCAATATGGTTACTTACACTGATCACCTAAGTAGATAATATATAAACCTTTCCTTCATTTATGACTCACACTTAAAAAGTCAACTAATCATTTTAACAATTCCCTGGATTGAGTAATGAAAATTTACCTGATTGTGTCATAAAAAAAATAGAAAAGCTAACACAGTCTTTTGCTTTTCAATTATAATTGTGATGTAAGTTATTGAGAGATCATTGTTTATAGTATTCAACTAACAAAATAGTACTTAAATGTGTAAGTGTTATGGCTTTATATATTCTTTATATATCATAAGCTCTTTGATCAATATAACCTAAAATAATCTTTTTTTTTTTTTTTTTACCAATTTATACATAGCAAAACAAAAAGAAAAACAGGTTAAGAAAATGTGCTCAAGGGCCAGGCATTTAGCTCAGCAGTTCCATCACCTGCCTCACAAGCACAGGGTCCTGAGTTTGATCCCCGGTATTAAAAAAAAAAGCAATAAAAAAAAAATGTGCCTGAGGTCACAAAGCAAGCAAAGGTTACATGGCAAAGACACTACTTAAATCCAGGCATCTGACTTGAACTTCTTTGTTCTTACAATGCTATTAAATGTTTTAAAATAATTAAGAGAAATGGGCAGGGAGAGATGAAGCTGTAATCACTATTACCATCATTTATTGAGCACTTACTATAGCCTGTGCTTCCCTAATGATTTCATATTCATAATCTGAATTAATTTCACTGAGGTTAGGAATCATATTTTATAGACAAGCACAAAGAGCCTCAAAATACAAAAAGTCCCGAAATCACACAAATTACAACCAGTGTATGAAATTCAGAGCTAATGCCACTCAGCTCCAAAGTCTATGCTTTTGATTACTATGCATTAGTACTGTTACTTGAACCCTTTCCACATGCAACCTAATACACATGTACATCAGAAACTACAGTAACGGTGACCAGGCAAGAGATGTGTGGGCAGGGTGGGCTGACATAGACAGAGGAATGGGGCAAGGTCATACAATATAATGCTAGGGAGAATGGGCCCTCTCACTCCACCCCTACAAGTGACAAAACCATTGATCTAGACACAGTGGTCAACAACCAATAGCAGCGTGAAGAACAATACCTCTGGCCAAATTAGTCATTGCAGTGGTAACCTTGAATTGTTATGCCTGCCACAATCCATATAGGTAGTTTTACCAAAACCTGTCATTTCAATGATTCTGGCTCCTAGAGTTTTTTGGGTTTTTTTTTTCGAACAGTCCAAGCAGGTTTATTGCTAAACCTGAGAGGGACCTCTCTGTGTGAGTAAAGCAGAGACTAGGTCACTCACAGGCTAAGAGGGTTTTTAGTAGTGGTTCTTTTTGGGTAGGCTTTTGAGAGGAGTGGGTCAGAGAAATGGTGGGCTTGTGGCTTGTTGATCTGTCCCCTGTGTCCTCTGCAACCTGTGGACATGTCCTCAGGGTACTGACTGTGGTCTGCTGACGTGTGCTCTGTGACCTAAGTAAAATGAAACCTCCATGTCACTAAGATGGCGGGTGGTCTCGTTGGAATGGGTGGTGTCCCTGTCCAGGCTCTATCATAGTTTAGGCAATGTGGTGACTTATTAAGACCCTGTCTAGAAATAACAGGGTGAGGATGGAGCTGGCAGGAAGGCCCTGGGTTTAATCACCAAGACTACACCCACACAAAGGGCACATGAGAGCTGGGTGTGGTGGCGCACAGCTTCGACATTCCTTTTTTTGGGGGGGGTGGGGTACCGGGGATCAAACTTGGGTCCTTGCGCTTGCAAGGCTGGCGCCGGAACCACTGAGCTAAATCCCGGGCTCCAGCACAGCTATATTACCAGGGCCCTGGAGGTGGAGGCAGGATTACAAATTCAAAGCCTGGAGTAGAGGGTCTAGAGAAAAAATAAATAAAATCTATCACAAAAAGTCTGAAAATGGACTGAGCTACTCAGTAGACATTTCTCAAGACAGCCAATAAACGCAGGAAATAATCCTCATCTTTAATTACCAGGGAAATACAAATCAAAACAAGGTTTCACTTCACTCAGTTAGAAGGGCTATTACCAAAAAGACAAATAGCAAGCATATGGCAGTGATGGGAAGAACTTTCAGATGTGGTCGATAGGAACGTTAGTACAGCCGTCATAAAAAATAGTATGGAGGATCCTCTAAAATTGAGAAATTCAGTCCAACTATTGGGTACATAAAAGAATTTAAGTCAAAGATATCTTCACTTGCAGGCTTATTGCAGCAGTATTCACAGGAGCCAAAAATGGAATCAGTGTATGTATCCATCCGCAGGGGAATGGGCCAAGGTGACAGAGGTGTTACCTCTGACCTCTCCGAACGGACCAAGGTGACAATTCATGCAGCAAAATGAATAAAATCCTGCCATTTGTAACATGGATAGAACTGGAAGACTTCATGTTGAATGAATTTCTAGGCAAAAGGCAAGTATGGTAGAATCTCACTAAGGCGGAACCCACATTTCTCATAAAATAAGGCTGATGATGGCACTAAGATAGGAGCGAGGAATTATGGTGTGTGACTGCACATCAGAGTGACTACGAATGACCATTATTTCGGGAGACACACTTATCCTGACAAACACTGTAGTATATGCATTTCAGTAAGACAGGACACCAAGTTGATATGTAAAGATTTCATGTGCTAAATCCATCCCAACTCATGTATGACTACTTAATAAAAAAAATCTTTGATGTGCTGGGCTTTTATTTTCACTATTCCTTTCCTTCGGTATCAGCTTTTCTATTAGGACTAAACACTCCATGACTAGGCTAGTCATCGCTTATTCTTATGATCAATGACCAAATGGGGCCATCTCTCTATAAAAATGTTAGAGAGACTGTCCCATGAGCTGGTATAAACTTTCTGTTTTAACTGGAACTCTACTTTGAATCCTAACAGATGATTAAGGGCTTCTTAGCTAACTTAGAATTCTGGGAGGCTGAGACAGGTGGCTCCTCAAAATTTTAAGACACAGCCAGAGACGAAAGCAAAGACAGGATTATTCAGGTTTCTGGAGTTATTTAAGAATAACTTGATTTTTGTCTATAAAAAAGAGTGACTTTATAAGAATGGGTATTTTTCTCTAGTACGGAGAAAACAATTTTTTTTCTTTCACATAGAGATCATGATTGCGTTAATTCTAGCTTTAAGGTAGAATTTAGAAACTGTTTTTTATGCCTGTCTGTATTGGTAGGTGTCCTGGTTTGATCGTTAGCCTTCTGCTGCCTCTCCAATGCGAGTCTTTTCAGCCTGTGCTTTGCTAGTCCTGCCATCCAGCTATCTCATTGCAGGTCGACCCAGGGCTTCCTCCTGCCTCAGCTTAGTTGACTCGAGGTCTCCTTCACTGAGGGCTCTTTCACCACTGCCTTTCCCCACTCTGCCTATGAGCATTCCTTAATTCCTATACTACTCTATTTTTTCTTTCAGAACATTTATTGATTTCTGAAGCCATCAATCAGCTGATCTATTTCTTGACATCACCAGTCTCTTTCCACTAACATTTAAGTTTTATAAGAATAGATATTTCTCCTTTTAATGTATATCCCTAGTACCTAGTAAGTGTGCTATACATATTTATTAATTTCATTCATTATAAGAAAATCATACAGTTCTTGAAGACACATTGATTTCCAAATGGTAATTCTGTGGCCCTTAAATAATATCTGAGCATTGCTGCCCATAAGACCAATGTCTAAAGAATTATAAATGGGACCGGTTGCTTCTAACATTTTGTATCTTTACAATACACAATGCTTTGGAAGGCTATATCAACTAATGAAGTTATTAATAATTTAGTTTATGGGTTTGTTAATAATTTGGTTCATGTAAGTATCCACTTGCTTTCAAAAGCTTGCCATGATACTATTCATTGTACTGAAAAGTAGTGATATCGTCATGCTATGGTAAAATAACAAATGCTAGGTATTTACTAGGCCCTCAATAAAGATTTGATATATAACCTGTTCACTATCCAAACAGTGTTTCTTAATTAAAATTTGAATGAAAAGGCTTTCCAATGTTTTATAGAAGTGTCAGAGAATACAAGAAATAAAAAAGAAATTTCTTTTAGTAACAGTGGTTGCCAAATGTGTCTGCACATTACAATCCCCTTAGGATACTTTAAAACTTCCAGTGTCCTGACCACAGCCTAGACCAATGAAACCACAATTCTGGAGGTGGGATACAGGCATCGCTAGTTTGGGAGCCTGCAGGTGATTCCAGGACACAGGTAACTTGCGGATGGGGTATTTTAACAAGAAAACTCTTACCTTGCTCTCAGGACAAACTTTTCACACCTAATGGCTCAGATCTTTTGTTATGGCCACAAAACGTTATGAATATGAAACCACTAGCCAATCACTGTTGTACATTTTTGAACATTTTATGATTGCTGAAGACTTAGATTATTTTTCAGGTAGTAATATAAATCTTCTAATTACTGTTAATCCAAGAGATGAGGCTCATAGGAGGCTCATGATTCAGGTAAAAGAGTTCTGAGATGTTTAGTAACAAAGAAAACTTGAATCTCCTGTATCTCAGCCTTGTCTGTGTACGTCTGAAAAAAATCAAGCAAACTTATTTTATAATTACACAAATTTATACCAGGTTTCAACACTAGAAATAGGCAAGGATTCACCAACTGATCTGTAGCCTGTGTCTCGCCTTCAAACATAGCCTCTCCATTACAGATTCCCACACAACCTTACCACGTTTCTCAAAACTTATTTGCTAAAAACCCCCCCCAAAACCCAAAAAACCCCCAAAAACTTGTTTGCTTACAACGAAGCTCCTATTCATATAGCTTCCCGTCCCTGATGAGTCCCTCCTTTTGCAGTTTTTATCATCTCTGTTCTAAGATGTTGAATTTGGAACTACTCTAAGTGCTTCTATATGATAACATATATAATACCCTGAACTATTATTATTTTTTAAAATTATTAATACTAATGGTCTGTGATATTAGATTATCCCCATTTTAGAGATGCAGACACTGAGGCACGGAATAGTTAAGTGACTTTCTCTAGAATTCCCTCATTTTTAATTAGGCATTCCCTCATTTTTAATTAGGCATTTCTTTTATTTTCATTTATTTGTTTATTTATTTTTTATTGAGACAGAGTCTCACTGTATGGTTTAAGCTGATTTGAATTTACAGTGATCCTCCTGCCTCAGCCTCCTGAATGCTCCATGCTGGTCTCTCCCTCACATATTCAGGTCACTATTCACATAATCCCTTCTGAGGACTTCTTCCCTGGCCACTCTGCCTAAAAATGCATTGTCTCCCAATTCCTACACTTGCTTCATTTTGCTCACCTGTTCTTTATTCTTCCTCTTTGCATTCACCACTAAAAATATTTCTTAACTCATTTATTCTGCGATTTCTAAAGTAAGATATATACTTGGTGCATATATATATATATACATATATATACATATATATATACATATATATATACATATATACACATATATATATATACATATATATATATATATATATATGATGGCAGAAACTTTCATTCTGTCACCTTCACTGTGATCTCTCTAATACAGCTGTAAGAACACCTGCAGTCAGTACAAGCTCAAGGAATGCCACTTGAAAGAGATTTTTCATTTGACTGAAAACTAGTGTACTGGCAAACAAGCTCTGGGAATCAGTAGATTAGAATGCTGCAGAATAATACTTAACTTTTATCTTAGGCGAAGTTTATACAGTTTCTCTCAATAATTTGTCTCAAGGATATATACCAAAACAGTGCCCAAAAGTTCTGTAATAATATAATTTGAAAACTCTATCCATGGTCATAAAAAACTGAGAAGCAGTTTTCTACTTTTGGTTATGACTTGGGGTAGTTTTCATTCACTACCAATATTACAAATTAAGAGCAGAAGATTTGTTTTCACAGGGGTTCAGTAAATAAAAGGATGAATCCTTAATTAAAATGCATCTAACACCTTAAATAAAGCAATTCAATAATAATTCTTTAATTCTCCATTTAGAGCTTGTGGAATAACTACATAAGGTGCTATGCACTGTGCTAGGAATGAATTAAAATTGATAATTCATACTTAGATTATACATCCTTGAGTCACAAGGTTTACAACTTTCAATGATTTTACTTACTAAATATCACATCAGAACCTTTCTCACACTCAAAAATAAAGGATTCATTCCATCAATGTTCTTTCTTTTTCCTATAGCCAGTAATTAAATTTTTAATATTAAATAATTTTTATACATCATGATGCAAAGTAAGTACATCTACTGCAAAGTTTTAAATTATATATTTAATAGTACTCTGGTTGTTTTCTGAGGTTACTGATAACAAAATAATAAAAGTGAACTTTGGTAGAATTATTTGCATCATGTATATTTTGTTAAGCCAAGCTGGTATTAATGTTTATAATTTGAACTGAAATGTTACAATGTTTTTTCCACTTTACATGATACATTTTGAAAAACTATACACATATAGCCAAAATGACTGAAATGGAGAGAAGTATATGTTGCAAACACAAATTTTTCTACCAACCCTGATTTGAGTCTAAGTTTTGCCTCTAGAAGAGAGATCCAATTTCTGGAGTATCTTTCAGACATATATGTGTTTACTTATAGTCTGTCATCCTAATATAATGTAAATTTGTATCTGTCTAGAAAACTATTATCACCTTCAGATACAATGCCCATTTTAACTTGTTTGATAAGAGCTGCATCAATTACACATTTTGTCCAACCAAATTATAGGTGGTAAAATTAAGTACAGTATTTGAATAGAAGTTAGATCAAAGACAAGTATTTCCACCAAAGAAGAAACTTCTGGGAAATAAGATATATCTGATTTATAAAAAAATTCCTACTCTGACTCTACTACTACTTTTTTTTTTTTTTTTTTTTTTTTTGGTACCAGGGATCAAACTCGGGCCCTTGTGCTTGCTCAGCAGGCGGTGAAACCACTGAGCTAAATCCCTGGCCTACTACTACTTTTTTATAGGCTACATTTTCAAAGTTGGAAATTCTATTATGAAAAAATTTTTTTAATTTTCCTCATCATGACATCTTAACGTGACAAAGCTGACATTCTGCTTTTAAGTCTTCCTCTCAAAGAATTGTCATAGTATTTTTAAAGAGAGTTATGAATTAAATGAAAATAAATCCATTCTAATGTTATACATGCTAGTTCATTAATTCTATAAAACAAGAATGATTAGGATAGTCATTCTTATTTACATTTTCAAAAACTAACTCAGTATACTCAGTATTTCTCTATATTTTTTTACAGGTTTATTTCTACATATAAAATTAAGAGCATCTACAGGTGACCTTGCAGATTTTTATTTATACAATACAAAAAGTACTATATGTTTAATTTTCAACTCACAGATGTATTTTCTGTATATAAAGATATGAAGGAAATTTTCCCCCTCTAACTTACAAACTGAAAACTAAAATTATGACAATAATTCCACATGACATAACTTGTTCATGTTGCTGATACATTTACCTTGAATGCATGCAATGGTTATCTATGCAAACACATGACTACTGATCAAGGGTGCCAGATGTGGTGAAGTAGGCAGTTGGCTATTTGGACTTCCATAAGCAGAGAATTTGGTCAAAGCTAAACAGCAGATTTTGGCTGCATAAAGAGCCCAAAGAGTATCCAACAACTCCTACTGGATCATACAGGGTATTATTATATTTCATTTTCATTCTTATTCAGCAGCTCTTGGATTCCAAGCTCTTCTATTTCTACAAGATGTTAATTCAAAATAGCTCTGACAAGACTCTAGCATTTCCCTGTTTGGTCCTTCAGATAGTTAATGAAAATCTTATTTTTAAAATAACATTTATAAATTTTAAAATATGTAAAGACTTGGAGTGGAAAACTTTCAGCACATATATTTCATTTCATACATAGCTGATACAGTAACCTGCTTTATCCTCGGGGAATATGTTTCAAAACCCCCAACAGATGCCTGAAACTGTAGATAGCACCAAACACTGTAATTTAGAGCCTTTTCCATCTTTACTAAGCACTTATGCACTGTGGCCATAACTTTTGCAGTTTGAGGTGCGACAGCAAAACTAGTGCACATTTCTTTTTCCTTCTTCACAATTTCACAGATAGAATTTTTGTTGTTACTGTAAATTTTAGCAATCTCAGCACATGATTATTTGATTATTTTCTTCTCTTATTAATCCAGAACTTTCCATAAAGGAATTACTTTCTAGTTGCCTATGGTGTATCTGAATTGCTAGCAATAGAGCTGGACCTTTGGAGCTATCGGTTAGCACAATAAGGTGTATTCAAACCAAAGCACTTCCTATCATGACAGTCAATCTGATAATAAGGAGAGCTAAGTGACCAATGGCTGAGTAGCAAATGTGGTGTGGATATGATGGACAAAGAGCTGATTCCCACTATCCCGAGGTGGGAGGGAACAGGTGATATGAATTTTATAACTGTGAACAATTTAAAACTCATGAATTCTTTATATCTGAAATTCTCCATTTTATATTGTTGGGCTGTGGATAACTGAAGGTAACTGAAACTGAGGAAAGTAAAACCTTGCACAAAGTGAGAATACTTAGTCATATCAACTTGTGAACATGTGGTATATTGGAATACACGAACTTTTATCTGATGTTAAAAATGTCAAAGTGTAAAGTGCTTATACAATTTCCCATTTCTTAACCAGGAAATAATACCACTAGGTTATTAAAATATATCACCAAATTATATAAATATTTAACATATAAACTACCCAAGTAGCTTTATAAATAATGTATTATTTGAACTTGATTTTTCAAATGTATTATTTTTATTTGACTTCTGTGTACCCACTCTTATTCCATTTACAACCTGTACACGTACTTAGTAGTTTACCAAGTTTACATTAAAATTCAATATTAGAGGAATATTTGATGACTTTATATAATTACTATTCACAATAATTTGTTTAAATTATACAATCTTATAATGAAAAAACCTATAAAGCTACTACTCTATTAAAGTCATATAATTTTATTCCTAATATTTATATAGTTTAAAAACATATTTTAAGACACTTGTAACTTTACAGTAGTCTGCAGAAGTAGTGTGAAAGTATAGAGTTAAATAAAATATAGAATATTTAAAAAGATCTAAGAAGGACATCTTCCATCACTGTACAGTAATCCATCCCATTTGGATTCCCCATGACCATTACGTATGGTCAATCCATCAACCAATCAACCAAAAACCCGATATAGAGTGAACTGAGAAACTGATAATAAAAGCACTAAAAATCACCACTGACTAATGCAGAAATTTATTTGCTTCTGTGTTTATTCCCATCCTAATTTTGGGATTGAAGCATGGTATTGTAACATTATAGTGATCCATTGATATCTGAGAAGGACTTATTCCAAGGCACCTGCAGATACCAAAACCTGTGACATTAGAGTCATTATATAAAATAACGTATATAAAATTTGTGTATATTCTGTACACAGCCTCCTGTATACTTTAGATTACTTGTAATATTTCAAATAATATAAAGGTTATGTAAATAGCTGTTATACTCTGTTGCTTAGTGTAATTACAAGGGAAAATGTCGGTAGATGTTCAGTACAGATGATATTTTAGTTTTTAAAAGAGTTGCCTGAATCTATGTGTAAGGAATCCACTAATGTAGAACCCACAGATGAGAAGGGCTAGGTGTGGTCTTTTACTGGAGCTGGGGCACTTGACACATGCTGCCTGTGTTTGACTGGTGGGCTGCCTTGGCAATACTTTTCACATTTAATCGTTTTTTAATATATTTTATTTTATCCCATTCTCCCCCTTACACCCCTCCCCTCCCTATATACAAAGGTTTTGTTTCTATTTTTTCTTCTATTTTCACTTTTTTTTCTTGTCGCTTCCTTCCTTTCTCCCTCCCTCCTCCCTTGTGCCCCTTCCCATTTGAACATTTTCTTCCCATTTCCCAATATCTATTATACATTTTAGTCCTTACTTCCACTTTCAGTTTCTCATAACAAAGAAACAATGTGGCATTTAAACACGTGTGTGCCTGATTAATCTCACTTAAGAGTATGGTCTCAAGGTCTGTCCATTTAGCTATAAATGTCTGAAGCTCATTCTACTTTATAGCAGAGTAGTACTCCATTGCATAAAAAAACCCACATCTTCTTTATACACTAGTCCATTGAGGGACATCTGGGCCATTTCCAAGATTTAGCTATTACAAACTGTGCTGCTATAAACATGGGTGTGGCTATATCCCTGTGGTCTGATGTTTTTAATTCTTTCAGGAAGATACCAAGAAGGGGAATAGCTGGGTCAAATGGAACCTCTAGTTTTAGTTTTTTGAGAAATCTCCCCACTGATTTCCACAGTGGTTGCACCAGTCTGCACTCCTATCAACAGTGGAGAAGGGTTTCTTTTACCCCACAGCCCCTCCTGCATTTGTTATTGGTTGATTTCCTGATAGCAGCCATTCTTTCTGGAGTGAGATGGAATCTCAGCGTTAATTTCCATTTCACAAATGACCAGTGATGTTGAACATTTTTTCATATATTTATTTGTCATTTCTAATTCTTCATCTGAGAAGTATCTTTTCATTTCAGATCCTCATTTTTGGGCTGGGTCTTTAAATTTGGGGGGTCTGATTTTTTTTTAGTTTTTTTTATATATTCTAGATAATAGTTCTTTATCTGTTGAATAGCTGTTAAAATTTTTTTCCCATGCTGTAAGTTTTCTCTTCATACTGTTGGTGGTGTCTCTTGCTGTGCAAAAGCTTTTTAATGAGGTTCCATTTGTTAATTCTTTTTAGTATTTCCCACGAGGTCTGAGTTTTGTTCATGAAGTCTTTGCCTATTCCTATGTCCTCAGGTGTTCTACTTATTCTCTCTGGTAGCAGATTTAGTTTTTCCTTTTTAATATTTAGATCTTTGATCCATTTCAATTTTAGGTTAGCGCATGGTGAAAGATATGGTTCTAGTTTCAATCATTGGCATGTGAAAAGCCAGTTTTTCCAGCACCATTTATTAAAGAGGCTATCTTTATTCCAGTGAAGATGTTTGGCTCCTTCGTCAAAGATTAGGTGACAGAGTGTGTCTGAAGTTGTTTCTGCCTCTTCTAGTCTGTTCCATTGATTCTCAGGTCTGTTCTTTTGCTGTTTTTATCACAGTAGCTTTGTAGTATAATTTGAAGTCAGGGATTGTGATAACCCCTGCATTGGCTTTGTTGCCCAGAATTGCCTTTGCTATTCTAAGTCTCTTCTGGTTCCAAATGAATTTTAGGTTTGTTTTTTCTAATTCTGTGAGATATGCTGTTAGGATTTTGATTAGGATTGCATTAAATCTGTAAAACAATTTTAGAAGTATGGTCATTTTCACTATATTGGTTCTTATCCCTATCCAAGAACAAGGGATATCTTTCCGTTTTCTGATACCCTCTTGGATCTCCTGTTTCAGAGTACTGTAGTTTTCAATGTAGAGATCTTTTATTACCTTCATTAGATTGATTCCTAGGTATTTCATTTTTTTGGATGCTATTGTGAAAGGAGTTATTTCTCTAATTTCTTTCACATTTAATCTTCTAAATGACGAAAATATGAAGATGCCCCTGTTTGTTCTCATTACTTGGCACCAACAGAACTTTGGTCAGTGAACCAGCTAAAGTTTTAACCCTGTATTTATTTAAATGGTTGTTTTTCACCTTTTTTGGAAATATGTTCTAGTAATTTCATTTTTTCCTTTAAATAATAATTGTTCTGATCAAACCAAAATTTGTTTAGATATACTCTTTCCCCTAAATGTGCTGGGCAATTTATCTCTTGTATATCCAATGGGGAGCAAAAAAGTAGAAGAAAAGAGCCATGGAGATAATTCTCTCAAAAGAAACCTCAAAAATAAGCAAAATTTTTCAGGTTAAAACTGTTAGGATAGTTATATCATAATAAATTTCATTGATCAATGAATTTTATTATTTTGGGGGGATAAGTTAATTTTAAAATATATTTCAAATAAGTTACATTGTATTTCTATGTGTACATACATTATACTTTCTTGAAATGTTTCAGTGATTATACTAAAATGAGATTCTGGCAAATCATCTTTTTCTACTGAGAAAATACTCATATATATATATATATAGAGAGAGAGAGAGAGAGAGAGAGAGAGAGACTTTTATATAATATATACAGATTTTTTAAATTTAAATTTTACTGAAAAAAAAGCCAGAGACAAAAGTATTACTTCTGTTTTAGTATAGTTTGTATCAAAGAAATCTAGATTTACATTGAATTAATTTATAAACTCCTTTCTTTTTCAACCTTGTTTCTTCATTTGTCCTCAAAAAGCATTTATTTTAATAATGAACAATGATTTACAAATAAAGTATTCATTACTGTTGTGACACTAAAGTTTATTCCAATTCTCTTTGGAACAGCTCAGAAAAGTGAGCATACTGCCTTGTTTTTCTTTCAATATTTAAACTTTATCTTTCTTAATTTCCTAGGAGTGATTCCATCAGGTGAATTAAAAGATCTGAAATCAAGTGAAAGAAGGAATTCTGGGGAAAAATACCAGAGACTAATTTTATTTATCACAATATTTTTAATTTCATGTGCCATCAAACAATGATCATACTTTATTTGCCTAATTTTAATTTTTGTACACTTAATAGTTCTTGCTTTTCTTCAGTGGGTCCTAGAGAGTCAGCAAAATATAGCAAACACTTCTACAATGTGAATCCTTCTGTGACAGATATAATTAACTTGAATTAAAGTTCACCAGGATTAATGTTTATTCCAACAAAATCCAAATGCAAATAAGAATATTCTTTTATGAAATTTAACGATATATGACTTTTACCTGAATTGACAGTTTTGGCACCCTTTATTTATCATTTTTTTTCTATTTTACTTAAACTTCTTTCCCAAAAGGTACGAATCATACATATATACAATTGAATTACGGTACACTCAGAGATTTTTTACACTGAAGAACAAACAAGAATATAGTTTACAGCACTGTAAAACTATAATTCATAACATATATATAGGCAATACTATTTTAGAGAAAATAGTATCAATATAATCCCATGACAATAGGACAGGGTGCCATTAAGCATAACTTCAGAAAGTGCTCCAGAGAAATACGTAAAGCTTCTTTTTTATGTGTAGAGATTTCATTGTAAAGACTAGAAACTCTTATTTTTATTTTCTATCAGTTCACCAGAACTTACTTACATTAAATGGAGTGTTGTTAGCTTTCCCAGTAATCCAGTTCCCCGCAGATCCTTCTGTATATTCAACAGTGCTTGAATTGTGTTGCCCTTATGAATTATTTTCTACCCATAAGTCTAATAAATGCACATTTATTATCTGACAAAACACTTGAAAGCAGTTTTACTACACTTGAAAGCAGTGCATGCATGGTAAAATCTCTGAGTCTCAAGAAAATGGTTATGCAACCATGTTAACAACTGTGTTTTATTAATAAACTTGAAGGCCATAAAAACAAAATTTTTCAAGTTATGAGACAGGCTGTGAAATGGTAGAAAGTGCAAGAGTAAAAATGAGTGCACACAACATTTTGTCTGTACCTTGAGGCAGTGACTGGACAGGAAGTGCGGCCTGGCCTGGTGGGATGGAGATAAGTCCCTGGCGCTGAAGGCTGAGCAGATGCTGTTGCTGCTGCAGTTGCTGCATCTGGAGAAGCTGTTGCTGGAAGACAAGCTGCTGGGCTGCCAACTGCTGTTGCTGCTGCTGCTGCTGTTGCTGTTGCTGCTGCTGTTGCTGCTGCTGCTGCTGCTGTTGGCGGTGTCAGAAAACCCAACTCAGTGAACAGTGGAGAACATGGTCTATGCAAACCACTCGCACAGAAAAATGCATGCACCCTCGGCTGCCCCACAGGTTTCTGGTCACTCTATGGTCAAAGTTCAGTGGCAGACTGAGCAGGTTCTAGATTTTCAGTTGCCTTTCCCTCAAATATTAAACAGCAGCACAGAAGGAGGGAACTTGCATTAAGAATGAGGAACAAGGTCTAGATATAGTATGTAACAAAGGTTCAGGTTTTTGAAACAATCAGTTTATTACATATAATCGTATCTAGATAAAGAGAATAACACTTTATAGAAATGCTCAACTTCTACGATATTCTATTTTTTTTCCAGCTGAATATGTTTGATCCTTCAAGGTCCATGAATGTGGTCTCTAGTGATGTATTAGTAAACTGGGATGTAGCCTTCACAGGACAGGCCTGATAGCTCTCTGCCTCTTTCTCTCCTCTCTGGTTGGAAAATATTAAAGGCAGAATTATGTTCAAGGCAAAAAAAAGTGCCCTTATTATCAGGAAAAGTATAACTTCCAATTTTGTGAGGCATTACAAGACAAACCATAGTTCTTTGGACTCGGGAGGGTATGAGAGATAGCAGTCACACTTCAAAGGAAGACAAGCTGCTGTGGAAGACCTTTCCTTTTTAGTTTGGGGAAAAGAGAAACTTCTGATGCGCTCACTGGAAAACAGACTGCATAATGGAGCAAGTCATGTGGATTGCCCAAAGCCTCTGGAGAAATAAGGGAACAATTTCTATTCTGGAGTTGATGGCTGTCTCAAATTCTATTCACAAATCCAAACAGAAACAAAGCCTCAGGAGGTCAAAATTGTTTCCTGTACGTTTGCATAATGGGCAGCTTGAAGACAACAGCCCTGATACCTGCTGATCAATTTAACTACTTCAACATGTTTTGTTTGTATTATGTTTATATTTGATGCAGTTTGCTGACAAGTGCAAGCTAGGCCTGAGAAGCCAGCTTGTCAGTTTGATTTATGAGCATATCAAACTGTAACTTTCTACTCGCCACTCCAAACCTACAGTAGCAGTTCATTAATCAGGGGCCTGTGACTTTGAAATCTGTGCTCAACCACTTTCTTCCCCTCATCTCCCCACCTCCAACAATGGGCTAAATTTGCATGCATGTTCTCTGAACTGCACCACTGAGAAAAATAAGGTTCCCTCTCCAACTCAGGTTCTCAGTGAATACAAGATAATCAGTACTTTGTCCACTACACAGCTTGCTCTTTGTACACTGTGATTCATTAGGGAACGTTAGATGACAGCAGCATCTGATTGTGATCCTCAAGTCCCATGCTACACAAAAAAGGGAACATAAGAGTTCCACTGTCACTGTTACTAAGCTCAGAAAAAATATATAATATTGCATCTTTGACAGTAAGAGCCTTGTTATAGGAAGATCTAAGACTATCCTTGTCTCTCAAAGCTCCTTCACAACCTCATACTATTATATGTCAATGAAATAACCAGCTCCTACCTCTTTTGCTTGCTTTCCAGGATGCTGCTGCTGCTGCTGCTGCTGTTGCTGCTGCTGCTGCTGCTGTTGCTGCTGCTGCTGCTGCTGCTGCTGTTGCTGCTGCTGCTGCTGTTGCTGCTGCTGCTGTTGCTGCTGCTGCTGCAAAAGCTGAAGATGTAACTGCTCTTGCTGTTTCTTGTAAAACTCTTGTAGTTGTTGCTGAATAAACCATTTTGACTTTAATAAATAAAGGCAAAAGTTTCATGTATTATATATCTCCTAAACTCTTCTAGACTGGCACATGGTAGAGTAGCCATTAAGATTCACCTCACAAAAAGTGATCAAAAAGATATGCACTGGACTCGAAGAGATAGCTCTACACCCCACCCCTCCAAGGTAGCTCTGAAATTTTCCAATCCAGAATCCAAAAAGTCCTAAACAAAACGATATAGAAAATCTGTATTCTAAAGGACCAGAGCCAAATTAATATTCTAAATGATCACATCTGAAGTCCTCCTGGCATATAAAGTGAGTTATACTCATCACTCATAAGAATCAGAAGTTAGTTCCATGAAATCAGGCTGTCCAATACTTATTTAAAGAGCAATTTAATCCATCAGATGTTTGGAACAATGTCAAATTTAGAAATATAACTAACCTGTAGTCATCATCAGAGATGAGAGAGTAACAGAATAAAAACTGAGGTTAAAGCACATTGTTTTCTCCATGATAAATAGGTATATAATATAAAGTTTAATTTTTGTCTATTCAAGGCTTCAATAAGATCAGATTAGGAATACTACTTTTATTATTTTAAAAAGATACATTTTATGAATTTGTAGCTTAATCTCAACTAACTTTAATAAGTAGATTGTTCTTTTATTATATTATTTATAGCATATTTTCAGAGAGGAAAATTTAGGACGCTACTTCATGTTCACAAAATTGTCAGTTACACTTCATATATACAGCAGGACTAAAGAACTGGGAGTTTTAAAAAAACAATTGTGTGATAAGTTTCTTTGCATTTTTGTTGATAAATCTACAAATCAAATGTGCCTGAGTATTCAGATATTTAAATGCTGACCCATTTCCATTTTCAAATTACATATCTTTCTGCTCTTATTTTAGACTTTAATAAATCTAAAAAGAATAAAACATATACATTTCCTTATACAGTTCTGCAATTATGATTAAATGTTACATTTATGGTCTAGCATGCTAATATATTGTGCCCTTAAATGGAGACTGAATTATCAAGCATGCCCATTGCACTATAAATAGGAATGCACACCTTCTGAGCCAGGCTAGAACACCAAAGCAGGTAACCCACATTACCTGCTGCAGCATGACTGCCTGCTGCTGCTGCAGAAGGGCTTGGAGCTGCTGAGGAGACAAGACTTGCTGCTGAAGGATCTGCTGCATTTGCTGAGGGGTAATCACCTGGGGAGTCATCATGGCCACTGACACAGGCACCTAGCACAGAGAGAGAAAGGAAAAGGGCACGATTGGTCAAGGGCTTGTTAACATACCTTACAACTGTTCATAGGTCCTTCAGCACTCAGAGCCAATACTTTTATATATTTTACATTGTGAAACTATGTAATAAGAATATTAAATGAGTACAGTAGTTAGATATTACCTTTTCAGAGGCACCAGATTTCATCAGATGCCAAGTTTATATCCCATATCTCTTCAGTCCTATGTGAGGGTATTTGAGCTTGGGGTAGTATAGTTAAAAACAATTTCATGGCAGTGTTAACACTTCATAATTCATCAGCTATAAGCCAATAAGCTTTTGGAAAGCTATAAAGGTGTGATTAAAGTGAAGAATAAACATTTAGCAATGGGAAGAAATATGCTTGTAAATGTATGTTATCTAAATTAGTAAAAGGCATATGTGTAGGGTATACTTATATAATCACTGCCTTCAAATTTTTATATACATACATATACATTACAAGAAAATACATTTAGTGATACATTTTACTATACCAGCACTATACTATACCCTACTATACTATACAATACTAGGTAGTAACCCATATAGAAGTCTTTCTGAACATAAACACACATAGATGAAAAATGGCTATCTAGAGAGGTCCTCTAAAAGAAGGATTCATAGGCTTAGTATTTCAGTTTTCTCTTTTAAACTTTTTCTTATTTCAAGCAACTACATTTCTATCAGAAAGTCTAGAGGTTTAGAGCTTACTCAAATGTTACTCATTAAACTAACGGAAAACATTTTATTTAAAATTTCCTCCCCACCACTTTATTTTATTTTTTTAAAAAATTTATGAGAATGAGAAGCAAAGAGAAAAGGAGGAAGTGAAAGACACAGAGGAAAAAGGGAGGAAAATACATAATAAGAAAAAGCTCCTGGGCCGGGGATTTAGCTCAGTGGTTTTGATGCCGGCTGCGCAAGCGCAAGGACCCAAGTTCAATCCCCAGTACCACAAAAAAAAAAAAAAAAAGAAAAAAGAAAAAAAAAAAAAGAAAAAGCTCTTAGATCATGACTCTACAGAAAGAAAGAGTGTGGAAAACAGGAAAGGATGGCAAGAGAAGCAAACAAGAAAGTCTGGGGCAGAAGCCTGTGGTCCCTGCTCAGTTCAGTGGCAATTGCTCTGTTTGAAGGCATTGCTTGTATTAACCAGCACATAATCAAACAACTTGTCAACTTGCCAAGTTTGCAACCTTTGAAAAAGCAATCACTTTTTTTTCTTAGCAAAAACATTTCACTTTTACTGTAAATAAAAGCAAGTATTTATATAAATAACTGCTTTAGAAAAAATTTCTGGGACAATGTGTCTTTGAAAACAAAAAAGATTAATAGGAATGGCTCACAATTTATTTTAATAATCATTTTTAATGTAGTTCAAACTTTTCCAGTCTGGCACTTTATGCTATAAAGAATGGAGAAATTAATGTTACAGAAGAGGAAGGAGGAGAAAAAAATCTAGGTTGGATTAATTTTTCTTTCTCAAAACAAAACAAAAAACAGAACAAAAACCTTCATATTTAACATGGAAAGATGGCTATGGCTTTTCCTTTTCCCATGTTGGCATTTTGCAATACAGATTAGATGTAACAACATGAGAAGAAAAATGACAAAATAATTCAGTGATTTTCAAAAATATTTCTGGATTTTAAGAGACTATGTTGACACACATTAAATTATTGTATTTCAATGTCATAATAAAAAGCAGTTTGAAATGTATGTTGTAAAATTGACTGCCCCTACGGGTTGCCCAAGTGTCTGGTTGTTTTAAAAAATTCATTTTCAGTTTACTTAATTATTTCTTCTTTAATAAAAATAGAATGTGTAGAATAAGCAGTTTGGGGGAAAAAGTATCTACCGAAATGACTTTTCTACCAACAATCATTTACCTTATATTCTTTTCAAATAATAAGGAATCAAATTGAAATGAACAGACAAACAAAGACAAACAGGTTAACATTTTAAAAGTTGTCAATTTAGATTGATTACATAAAGATTGATATGGAAATCACATATATGTTTATATAGTATAAAGTTGATCATTTAATGAAAAGTTTGCCATACCTAATTTTTCATTTAATTATCTCTATGTCTACAAATAAATATACTTTACATATAAAATGATCACTAAGAAACGTAGGTAATCCTCTATTCTCCATTTCTCTATGAATGGAGCCATCCATATTACACTGCAAATTTACAGTAAGATTTCAGTCTATGCAAACAATATGAATCTATAGTTTGGTGCTATTATGATTTGGTTTCTGAATAAAGTTACTCAAGTTTTCTACCTTTAAGTTTATTAGACTCCTCATCATGTAGTTCATTATTCTTTTTATTATGTAGTTTAATTTTTTTAGTCTTAAAACGATGTGTAAGTACCTTACAAATACTAGTTATGACATAAATATAACTATTACATCATGTTCATCCTAACATTAGCATTCACATGTATGTGATGTTTTGTAAATTTTAAGCAGATTCTAGCCTTCCTTCTAGAAATCTGCCATCTAAAACAGACATAAAGGCATGCACAAAGATAAGCCAACTGATAAAACAACTAATAGAACTCTTTAATTCTGTAAGAGATTTACAAATCATATGTTAAAGTTAATTGTGCAGGTAGGAAAGCATAGGTTCACTTCTGGTTTTTAACCTTACAAATAAGACAAAAGAATCATTTAAGTCTACATACATAAGTACATCCATAAAACAAAGACCAAAAAAATGGGGACTACAAAAAAAAGAAATTGTTTTACTACTTAGAAAATTAGATTTTCCTCCAACAAAGGCCAATTATATTATATGTAGACTGTTCTTCCACTTATCTTATTTGGCAATTAATAATTTTCAAAGAATAGAATTCCATTTTTAGTGATTAAATTTCTTTCCCTTTTGTTACTTTCCCATTCATTTCTTTGCTACCAAAAGCTATACTGGGAACCAAATGACAAAAATAATTAACAAAGTATATACAAAAAAATTTAGTGTGTATACTACCTACAATATTTAAACAGAAAAAACATTAGATTTTAAAAATGTATAGCTAACTTTCTGAAACCTACCTAGAATAGTTAGTAGAGTGTTAAACTTCAGAAAATACTTTCCATTAGCTACACAATGTGATTCAAATATTCCAATGAGGGACCAATATTTAAATGTGTGATGAGGAACAGAGGGAGAACTTATTTTAGAAAACCTCTGGTAAAGAGGCAGATGAAAGTCTAAGGGTCTATCATCAAATAAGTTCAAAAGAACAATAGGTTTTGAATAGGTATTCCAGTGAATACTATAGTCTTAATAGTCAAAATCTTCTGGAGTGACAGAAGGCAATAGAGTCAATTTTGATGGGAGATTTCTGTTTTTTCCCTCCTCATATTTATTATAT
>NW_028258147.1:21372500-21380000 GCF_053883595.1 Heterocephalus glaber
CCAATTCTAGGACTTTGGCATTTCATTTCCATGATGGTTAAAACAAAATATTTCAAAATAAAAATTACCTTCCTAATAACTGCTGTCTATGAAAAAATGACAATTTTAAAATAACACATAACTTATTGAAAGTGTCATGTCTACCTCTTCTAAAAGGTAATTCTTGAAAACAATGCCTAAAGGTTAAGACATCTTTTGATTCATGTAACTTTTGTAATGCTGTTATCATTTAAAATAATAATTCTATAGAATTTTAGCCCAATGTGGGCATTTGCCACAACTTCTGAGATTCCCTTTTCCCCCATTATATACTACTGTAAAAATGTGAATATCATTCAATTTGGAACATTTTTATTAATGATCCATTATTTTAACGGTTTAAATTTAATTATTCTTTGCATTTAGTATGAGTGCAATCCAGAGTTTTAAAGAAATAGTCTCTATTTTAAAACAAGTAGACTCTTCGAACAGGTATGCCCATTCTGGCCTAATCTAAGTATATGTTTTGAAAGCTTTCTGTTCTCTGTCACTGTTTCTGCAGTCAGTGAAGAAAGGAATGACTATTCTTTGGTTAGAAGGAAAATTCATTGACAGACAAAATTGAAAAAAATGAATCTATCTCATAAAAAGAATAATTGACTGCTTAAAAGTGTACCTTTATTTTTTGGTTGTTTATTATTCTAGATTTAAAGAGCACAACTGCATTGCATAAGACATCAGGCAAACACACAAAAAATAATTCTTTAATGTTATCAAGAGACATGTATCAAAAACATCCTAAAATGAGTTTTTAAGAAAAGCAAAATAGACCATCACACTGTTTACTTGTTTCACAATCCCTACAACGATTCCAACTAATTAAGAGCTAATATTTGCAACTATCACAGGCAAGCATCTGTGTTGTGAAAAGTCCTGTGCTCCTTTTCACCTTAGCTCAGACTTGGAAGAATTCATTGTATAAGCAAGTAGCAAGTAATGTGGCCCTCTTGTGGAAAACTAAGTACCACGTCTGCAGCTCAGTGTTAGACAGTAAATTAGAAGCTGTAAAATATTTGTTACAAAGCTTTATAGAACCTTGCAAAAATCATCCTGTGAACTTAATTAATATCTTGACACCTGAAGGGCAATCTGGTTCTGCTATGACGTAACTAATATGAAAATCCTCTTTCCTCATCTTTCAATAATGTTGCAAACAATAATAAATTTTCAGCATCTGTTAGCTTAAAAACACATGCTCAATTTGCTATGAATACAGTTTTAATATTTAAGAAAGCAGTCTTATTTGTTTGAAGGAAACACTGAGGAAAACAAAACTTACCTGCTGTTGTTGCAGATGCAGCAGTTCTACTGTGCTTACTTCAGAGCTGGTGTCACCACTTGATCTTCCATCTCTGCTGCCAGCATCTAATTGGCTGCTTAGAGTGCTCATTCCATTTTGATTCATTGAACTGTTGCTTATTGTCTCTGTCGCAGATTCCTGCATCATGACTTAATACCTAAAAGTGATTAAGAAGTATCAATTAACACACGTTACACCTTCACACTTCCATTAACAAGATGTCCCTCTCTGCCAATTACAGAGACAGCATCTTTAGAAGGAAAAAAAAAAGGCTTGAATAGTCATTTACCAAGAAAAGCAATACAAATTCAGTTTTCATCTAGATACTAATCACTGAAATTATGGTTTCTATAAGCAGTTTTTGTGTGGTTACATTTAACAGCCAAGGTAACATACCATGCATATAGCATGGTCAATAGCATTTATGAACGACCACATTTTAAAGTCCACCTATAAAACCAGTTTAAATGAAAGCACGATTTCACACTCTGTTCTGTTTCCTATTATCTACCTTTGACAACCATGGATGACTATACAGCCTTATTTTAAATATTCACTATCTTGATTCTGTCAGAATTTTACAGCATATCTTATGCAAGGCTGTTGTTTAATGATGCACAGCTAATCATACAAAATTAAAATTTTGTAAGGGTGTTACAAATCATATGGTATCAACCAATGATAAATAGTATAATGGGTTTCTCTTTTTGTGTCACTAAATAAAATTTTGCCTTGGAGGCATTTTAAGAAAAAGCTCCTGCTGCAAACATGTCCGATATTGCCTATTTTTTTAATCAAACAGCTCATATTCATTTATTTTTCTGACATTTAAAACATTTAATACTGTCCTTCCTGGGAAGTAATTAAGCTTATGCATGAGCAGCAATCAAACTGTTCACTTGAAGATGACTTAAAACTCAATTTTAACATAGGCAAATAAATGAAAGATATAAAATTAATTTTCCAGGCATGTATTAGATATGAAAGCTGGAAATAAAATCTATCAAGAATATCACTAATGATTGTGCTAAAAACAGCATAAATTATGCATATTACCTTCTCTACAGTAATAAATGTTTTATCATTTTCACTGCATAAATATACTGTACTTTCAGGATAGCAATGAGATGTCCTGCCAAGATCAGTGGAAATCCTCGCAGTAAATAAAGAACCAATGTGCTCTTACAAACCAGAATTTCACAGTACATCTTGAATCTGTGGTTTAGGCTCTCAAAGATATCTGAATCCTATGCCATCACCCAATAGATGCACTTCTCTGTTTTACTTCTACGGGAAGAATTCCAGAAACAACCTGGCTATGCTGTGACTTTAATAGAAATGCCACCTACATAGTGGACTCAGCCCAAAGAAGACACTACATTTACCATTCAATCTAATGTTATTCTCTATAACTTCACTTTTTTTAACTTAGTCTTATTTTGAGATTTTTTCCCATTTAAAACTTTGAGATGTGTTTATTATAAAGCCAAAGTAAGCTTAGTATTTCTTCCTGTCATAGAGAAAGCCTTTGGCCCAGATATCATATAAAATGTAATCACACAGACATGACTCACACAGAAGCAAAAGCACATATCCAGTAGATATTTTTAAATGCTAATATTATAGTTATTTAAATTTTTAGTTATAACTTAATATTTTGAGCAAGTATTTTCATCAATGCCTAAATTATTAGATTATTTCTATAATTGTAAGTGATTTAAATGACATACTGATTTATGACAGACCATCAGTAGCTATATTAGCAAAGCCAGTTGTGTAATAAAAACTACATATACAACTTAAAGGTGTGCTTTAAAAGATTAATGCAAAACAAAAGAATATGACCATAAAAGAAGTAATAGCTGCAACTACAGTAAATAACTTTTGAACTGAATATGTTCTGAGTAAATAAGCTTTGTTAAATGTATTTATTGAACATTAACAGAAAACTCATAGAAATTGGAACTGATAAACTATAAGGAAAAAAACAAAGCTAATACCCTTTTTTGAGATTACGCAGCTAATAAGTATTCAAATTAGGCATAAATTTTACATGCACAATGTGTAAAATATTCAGAGAAAAAGTCTGATTGCTTTTACTAGTTACATGAAAATTACAATTTCACTTCTCCAACTGTAGAAACAGACATAACTTGTACATACTGTATTTAAATTTTACGTCAGGTAATATATAAAGAGTATGTGTTTATTAAGTGTAAGTTTTTATATCATCATCTCAATTTATTGGGAATACTTATCATTTCTGGATGGAGTTTGCAACATAAGGAATAAAAATGAAGAAGTGTATTTCCAAATATAGCAGGTAGGTACAGCATTTTATAGTAACCGTGATGTATTTATGTCAGGATCAACTGAATGAATTGAAGAATTCTGCCTGTATTACAGTGTTATAAACAAGGCTATCAAATAATTACAAATAATCAACAAGCTGAGAGTCATGTGTCTAAATCTTCATTATAATTATGAAGAAAGATCAACATACTTCCACTGCTTATTATCCAAATGATTTTAATATCCCTTGTGAAGTTTTTCACTTTATAAAACCTCCAGAGTACAAACTGTGATTTACATTTTAAGTTCAATCATCTAAGAGTTAGTAAAAGAATGCTTAGGAAAACTGTAACAATGATAGTACTTTTGCTCTACAAAATAGGAACATGGAAATCAGCATTAATATGAAAAAAGAAGGGCCATTGTGATTTAGATGATTATAATGTGCATTTCACCTACAGAAGGCTTGGAGTGTGTCCATTATAAAAGAGACATTTCTTCAATGATAATGTAGGTGATTTTTTGGCATTTACTAAATTTCTTCCTATAACATCTCAACACTTATTTTTTCACTAGAGGAAATATGTTTAGCACAATGCAGGTGCTGCTTATTTTTTGAGTATATTTAAAATAGCCATAAATTCAGCATATTCTTTTTGAGTGGGTATAGCTGTGATCCTAATCATATCAAGCTAAATTATTCATTCTTCTCAATCCTACCACAAACATTTTACAAAAATCGGTGAAAATAAATTCCAGGTAATCACAGGGAAAGGTGAGTTTGGGAGTCACTATTTTAAGGCTCATCTGAAATATAAGTTAAAAGTCTTAAGTCTTTCATCACTCACAACTTTTCAGCCACATCAGAAATTAACTCTTCAGCTCTTACACTCAAGTGATGCAGTTCTACTTTTCTTCCCTGCATTAAGTTCTTCTTTCTTCCCCTTTTCTTTTTTTTTTTTAAGCAAGTCACTGTACAGATACTTATTCTCTACACCACTTCCCTTTTGAAACATTAAACTGACACTGGAACTGACTGCACAAGATTGCATTTTCTCTTCCTAAACAACTTGAATTGAAAGGTTACTTAGTGTAACAATATTTACTTGCAGAATTGTGTTGTTACCAAGGGTATAATGGATGGTGGCTATGCAGGTTTACGCAAGAATGAGTGAAGCATGAGGCATTAGCCATGTGTTTGACATGTTTCAAATTGCTATAATCCAGCATTAAACACACCCCGCAATTCATGCCATTTCGTGCAGCCATAATCTTGAATAAAGCGTGCACAACCACTTATTATATAAATTAGTATATGACTCCCTGTTATAGTCACAACAGTGCTTTTGTGTTTATTTTGCATCAAGATGTAGTCTTTTATTTGTACAAATAGCAGGATCTAAAGACATAGCTCAATTAGACCTCCTTACTTTATGATAGGGTACTACTGAATGCTAGACTTGTTGGTTTATATTTTCCTCTCAGAGTTACAGGTTCTATTGGTATAAAACGGTACCAAGTGAGATGGTTATAAGCCAGAGCTATAATAGAAATCTGCATATATCCTATTCTGCATTTGCAGCAGTGTTCAAAAGTCTGTGGCTTGACCTGGGCGAAAACAGCTAATTACCTCAGCCACCACCAGGGACACTATTGGTCCTTGTTGCTTACCCAATGTCTCTTCTCTGGTCTTTTTTAAATCTTTCTGTTCTCCCTCTCTCTCATCTTCCCTAACTGTCTTCATTCCTTCCTCTCTTCCACTCCCTATCCCCTGTGTGTGTATGTATATGTGTGTGTATCTATGATGTACAGATCCGTTGATCAATCGAGCCAAGTTTGTTTGTTAAGGAAGGTAAAGAAGGGAAAAATGGTCTTTGCTTTCTACCACATTCCCTATCTATGTACAACACTGCTCCTCATATTCCTGGTACCATAATATTAAATCTTTTTTTGTCTTTTTGGCATCCTACTATGAAACAAATGAATGAAAAGTAATGACTTCCTGAAAAATTAAGAACAAATAACAGTACATTTAAAAGTTCCCAATTATTTATTTCTAATTTTTAAGTTATTTTAGTGGCATTAAGAGACACTTTATGCCCATTATCTCATTTATTCTACTGTGTAATTTATTTATCCAAATATATTCCTTAAATCTAAAGGATTCTGAATATGACATTTTTAAAAGTACAGTAAAATATTTTAAAAGTTGTCATTTATTCTCAAATACATCTAATTTAATCATTTAAATTTTCAATATTAAACAACATTAAATATTTCTATATAGATTAATAAAAGTGAGGAAAACCTACACATGAACAAAGAAATTACCTCAAAACGTAGCTAAATTCTAAATCTGAAAACTTGACTATGATATAAAACTTCTGAAAGAAACTTGTATTTAAATAATAATAAGTTTTGTGCTCTAGTGGAATTTAATTCATCATGGACACCATGCACAGTGCATTTGAAATCTAACACTGCTTTGCTAAATGTCTTTAATACTAAGATTGCCTAATAAATCAAAATGCCAAATATGAAGGACCTAGTTGAATGTGTAGGAACAAAAATTGAAAAAGCACATGGACATTTTTAATTTTTAAAACTGAAATAGACGTCCTTTACAAAATGATTTGGGGAAGGGCAATTGTTACAGAAAATTATACATTCTTATTTTAACAAGAATTATTATAATTTTAAGTAAATGAAAAATAATTTGTTTATAAAATATTTGTCACTGGTTTTTATTGATTTAAACAGTGCACAAATTAAAGTTATCTTCTTGAAGAAAAGATATTTTAATAAAATTTCATATTTTCATTCTAAAAGATTACATGAAACAGATAAAGTTGCAGACTGTTTTAACACAGTGTTCAAAATGATGACGGTACTACCTTTAACAAATTAAATGCTGCTAGAGTTTCAATAATAACAGATATCTAGGAAACATAAAAGTAGAACAAATAAAAATCTTATCTTCCAATTCAATCACCTATTAATGTATTTAGCAACCTAGTATGCTACATTAGGCTTTGCTCCAGGATCACAAATAAACTAATTTTAAAGCTGAAGAAACAAAATATTAAAATTTCATTATGCAAATAGTATACAATACTACAATTAAGTGTTTATTTTTATGCTACTTTATTTAAAGAAAGGACAGTGATGAATTTGAAATGGCAGTAGCTATGTGGATGTATTTTATTTCAACAATATGATTCTGTACCTATAGTTCAATAATTTTTATTCGCATTGAAGATATTTGACAATACTGATGGTTCTGGCGAACTAATTATTCTAAAATATTTCAAAATCATATTTTTATATTATGCTTTATAATCTAAAGATTTATTTGATTTTCACACACACATATAATTTCCACACACAGCATCTATTTCTCAAACGTGAAAATGGGCACAAAGTTTGCCTTTTCAAGTACATGCTAACTTGTCCTCCCTTTAAATCTATAAATTTCAGTGCTAGTTTTATTCATTAAAGTGTGAACATTTTAAATCAGTCCTTTATAGCATTATATATTTTTTGAAACAAGGAAAGAAGGAAGCTTAGGGAAAGTTTATTTCATCCTGTACTCTATAATCTCTGACAAATTCAATTGAGATGATTGGATGTAACATTTTTTCACAATTTGTTGAGCTGTCACCTGTATATCTTCCATACAAAAGTAAACACCACTCTCATTTCACAAGCTACCTGATAAGCAAGTATATTCTGTCACGTATTTTCTTATAGTCACCTAAAGGAACAAATCTTCATATTCCTGAAACCAGGAATATTTCAGTTTAGAAAAAAAGATAATTTAAGAGTAAAAATGTTAAAGGAAAAAGAAATAATTAGCTCTCCAAGAATAT